>NC_134473.1:54661982-54846982 GCF_964194025.1 Convolutriloba macropyga
ACAAAATTTTGGAAAACTTGTGATAATTTTTAATTCGCCAACGTTTGCTGTTTTTTGAAGCTAACCTTATTGTCGCTGAACGAGACCCAGTTTTAATTTTGCAAGATCTTGCTTTAATCCTGCAAAAGGATCGGAATAATGAAAGATTGTTCAAGAGGATGATAATATTGCATGATCTTGCAAGAGGATGTTAATCTTGCAAGGAAATGTTAAATTTAAAAGATCATGAAAAGGGGTGCTTATTTTGCAAGATTCTTGAACGTTCTGCTCTCATGGAATGTCATTCAAATTGTTGCGTTAAGTTGCATCTATGTTGAGAGACAGATTGAAACAAAAACAAGTGAATTGAAAAACTACTGAATTACAGCTAGCTAAGTGCAAACTGTTACTCTTCCAATGAATTATACTAACCCAGCTTGAGAAATGCTGAAACACTTATCATTCCTTTTTGTTCCTTAGACGTTTATACAATTACAAGTTTCAATTATAATTCTTTGAAAATATTTCCGTAAATTTGTATCAAATTTTTTTTTGTTTTTTGGTTTCTTTGGGTGCTGTTCGGCTTTTAATCATGCATTGTTATAAAAAATTTTTACAGATTATGCATAAACTCTTAAGATTCGTGCAAGGTCTTGCAAGATCAGCATTCAAACCCGATTCGGGGGTGTTCAAAATCAAAATGATTTCCCATCTCAATTATTAAATCAAACTATTTCCATCTTCTCGTCAAAAGTAAGTAAATTTTTGCTTACTTTTTTGCTATCAATAACGAATATTGTTTCATTTTTTTTCAAGTAACTTTTCAACTTCGCACTTTCGTAAAAATTTGCCAGAAAAATGTTAAAGACAAATTTCAAAACTATTTTTAATGTGAAAAAACTTTTATGGTAACGTACCTTGCAGCACTCATGAGAAATTCTACAGCAGTGTTGCTTTTGCACCAGCGAATCCGATAACTTCTCAACAATAGAATTTCATATGACTCTACCCGTCGGGATTGCGTGATGTGACTATGATCTATCAGACAGATTTTTTAATAGCGCGAGAAAGTGCCGTTTAAGCGTTTAATCTTTTCGTCGATTAAGCGAGACTATAGTCTGCTAGATCAACTAACATTCTCGATTCGACTAACATTCTAGGATCGAAAAATTTTTGATAATAAAGGATGGCAAGTGTTCTAGACAATGCTAAAAATCACATCGCACAAAACTGTATACTTCCTAGCTATCATAAAACTATCCGATGTTTTTTTGATGGCCACCGTCATCATGGTTTTGAGAGCAGGAAAAACATATACTTTTCAATTTTGGGCGAAATGTACCATATATGATGCGCGGCTGTAAAGTACAACCAATACAGATCTATTCAGTACTAAATTTGTTCTCATTTACAGCCGGGCATCATAACTAGTAAGTTTCTTCCAAAATTGAAAAGTAGACGGTTTTCCTGCTCACAAATTCATGTTGACGGTGGACGTAGAATAACATCTAATAGTTATATGGCAACCAAGATGTATACAGCTTCGTGCAATAAGATTTTGTAAGCTATTAGAACTCTTACCTTTCTTCAAAATAGAGAAATTTTTTATGCTAGTCGATTTAGCAGACTATGGTCTCGCCTGTTCGACAAAAATTTACCCGTTTTGAAAAAGAAACCGGAAACTTATTCTAAAAGCAACGCGGATTGATCCAAGGGCTAACAAAATTTCCAAACTAACTTTTTTCACTTTTAAATAAACAAAAACAGTTTCCAGAATGGCGTACTTTTAGTAAAAACTCAAATGGATGCGAAAATATGATATTGTGTACATACAGAAACAACCATATCAGTACTGTTTCATATTGTCAGTGTTTTTTTGCTCAAAGATTTCGCAGAACGAGGTCAGGCATCAGTCGTGACATCAATTTATCATTCACAGTCTGTTTTGATTCTTTTCTCTTTTCCTCCAAAAATAAAATAATTGGATATTATGATGCAGTTGTCGTGTCAAACTCGCATAGATGTCAAACTCAAAACACTCCGAATTATGTATAAGAATCATTTTGATGCATCAATAATGAATTATAAAAACTTTTTTTATTTTATGTAGTTTAGTTAAGGTCAATTCTTTGTTCCTACACACTTTAGTGAAGGGTGGGAACTATAAATTCAATTGTGCGTTTTTGTTCAGTCAAATTTGAGCACCAATTTTTTAATTGTAACGGGTTGTGAGTGGTATCATTAGAAAGACCATAGAGCGTAGAATATTTAATTGAAAAATTTTTAATTAAATTTTTCTCCGGAATATTAACTGATGTTCCTTCTCTTGGTTCACATTTTCCGTATATTTACGAATTTCTGTTAGCCAATTTTTCTCAGAAAAATTTTTAAAAATGTTAGCGATAGGCTTGATTCTTTTGCCTTTAAAGCTGGAAGAGGGTTGAACTGCTTGATTCAATTTTTCGGTTAAAATTTTTGCTAATTTCAAAATTCACTCTTTATCAATGAAAAATTGGCCCAAAATTCATTTTTATGTTAAATTTTGTTTGTTTGCCGCATTAACACAACTGAAATTTGCTCACACAATCTTTGTTAATTAAAAGAAATCTGGATTTATTTGCACTTCTTTTAGAGTGTTCTTGAGTTAATTCTTTACCGTTTTGCAAAATGCATTATATGATATATTGACATTAATTTTGTCAACTATACATATACAAAACATTCGGAACAATTATGTGCTCATAAAGAACGAACAGCAATAGCAAGGCTAGTTTCTGTCAAATCGTTGATATTCCAAATATAATTCGGAGTGTAATCAGTTGGCCTTTTTTTAACATATTCGAATTCCTTAATGTGAATTACAGATTACAACAATTCAAATGCAAGCTCTCTAATGACAGACCGACATGCCTTCGTTTCAAGGAAATTTATCTAGTTTTTCAGTCAAAAACTTATGGTCGTTTTAATTTTGAAAATAGTTGTGTTCATAAAAAACATTGGATTATTCAACTTTGCATTTTTTATTTTGGCTCAACACGTCGCCTATGGTCAGCAAAGACTGGTTGCTTCGTTTTTCTAATGGAATCAATTTTATTTTTTAGCGTTTGTAGGTTTCAAGCAATAGTTTGTCGGCTTTGATACAACTAATATGAGTTTGCACAATGTTTTTTCAGGACATATGCCATCCTTGAAGATTATTTTCTTGCCGTGACACAAAATTGTCAGATCAGATATCACATAAGAAAGATGTAACAACTTAGCATAGCAATTGTTTCAGTACAGTTTATGGTTCTAACTAGTTTGACACCGCTTTTTAGAAGAAGTTAGGTAAATCTTTTTTTTTTTGGTCGTTCTTTTTAGAAAGAGAAATTTTGATAAATGCAGATCTTAGCAACTCGAAGAAAGGAACCTATTTAATCGGTTGAATTGATGGCCGTAATTTCTCATGACATTTTAATCAATGTTTTATAAAGAATGCTTACATATTCTTTCCTTTCCAATTTGATTTTTAATGCAAAGTCTATATTAATTCTTACCCGTATGACCATGTTCAAGTTCTTAATATTTGCATCTGTTAGAGCTCCTTTATGAGAAATCCTAACATATTACATGCGGTTTGCGTTGCGCTATGCAACCATGTAGAAGCCAATTATCTGCAGAAGTCTTAGCGCTTTTGGAGCTCTTTAAACATGCAAAATTGCATAGCAAAAAACCTTGAACAGAAAATTTGCTTATATCAAAGACAAAGACGCAAAAAGTAAGTAAAAAAAACCTCTGACCGTTAAACGAGGGGCATTGTTTTCAGCTCAAGTTTGGGCAAAACAGATTTATTAAATCAACATTATTTCTTGAAAGCTATGACAACCAAGTTTAAGCTCCTAATTGTGTGTTCAACCTCGCATTTCGTAGTACATTAGTTTTGATTATCTAATGCACCATGTAGAAGATTGTTATCTACACAAGTCTCTGCACTCCCTAATAATGCACCAGAGGGAACCACGAGTCACCAACAAAAAAATCCGGTACGTAGGGTAATAGATGCAAAAATTTAGCTTCGGTAGCGTAAGCGGTAAGACCTATGTCTGCTATTTGAGCTAAAACATTTCATACCCGAGTTGATGCGAAACAAAAATCTCAGATTGTTTCAAATCATTTTATTCCCTGACAAGATTTTCTTGATAATTTTGCGGGCTGCTAGTCTCCTTAATTACAATCCACATCATATTATTGGTGTTGAAAAGGGTCACACAGAAACCTATCGATTAATATCTAGTGATTTGTTCATAGTTTTAGCGGCTTCCTTCGACACCCGATTCTCGTAATATGTTGATTCATTTTGATATTTCCCTTTTATCTTTATCTAAGAGGCTTTAATCGCCCTTTTTCTATTACCTGTTTTTAATATCTGTGTCAGAGGTCACATGAAACAGTGTTGGTGATCAAAGGAGAAACAAATGAGTTTATCATGTTTGTTACGGAATAGATCGTGGTTTTAACGGCTTCCTCACCATTTTCTGATAAAAATTAGTTGAATTTTTTTTTATTATTTTTTGTTCTGTATAATGACCGATCTCAATGTTTTTACATGGAGGCAAATAAAACTGTTTAAAGATTTCAGTTGATATCTAATCGTATTTGTTATTCGAAATTTTTTGTTTTTAAAAAATTATAAACGTATTTTTCAACTTTTCTTTTATATTTGTTTCCGGGTCTCATAAAGGACTGGTTTTTTCTAGCAAAGTACAAAATTAATGTAAGTTAAGATTTTATTTGACGTTATTTTGCTTGTTTGTTTAGCTAAGTTTATTTTTTCAAAAAAAGACATTGCATTTTGGAAGTTAAAGAAACATATTTCATTTGATTTTGTTGTCTGCTTTTTCTCGTAGTATCAATGACAGCAGGTCTCATCGGCCATGTAATGTGGCATTATTTACTTTGCTATATAAATTGAGTTCGAATTGAGTTGATTTTTTTTCTACACCAATTGTTTTCGAACAATTGAAATTTTCAGGTTTTATTTTCTCTTCCTCAATTGGTAGACAAAATGTGAATAAGCGGGTTCGGCACATATGTGCAAATGCTTTTTTACCGAAGCCCCTTGTTTCTGTAACAATTTAGTTTGTGATATGAGTTCTGTTCAGACAATAAAAGACTGAAAAACAATTCTCAACAGTTTAAGCTAGGTTTCAGAACCCAATGTTGCTTTTCCTCTGAATGGACTTCGTTTTTTTGTATGAATTTAAACTTTTCAAATAAAACCTGATATGATCAGAACATGTTCATAATAAAAATACAGCCGGAGAAATACCATGATTCAGCACTGATTTTTCATGTTACTATGATCAGGGTAAATACCAACCGCAAATAATCATTCGGGAGTTTTCTGTATGGACAGCCTGACTTTTTTGTTCAGCCAATTATGACCGATCAATACCTTTTGTGGATAGATTTAAATGCGGTACCATTATTTAGCTGTTAACATTTTAATCAATTGTTGGGGGAGACTTTTTCAATTGTCCAATCTCTCGACGATATTACAACCGTTGACATTTCACTTTTCTTTACTGTTAGTCACTTGAATTAGCTGGTTTTAAAATATGTAATAACAGTAATCACCAAATTCCAAACAGCTACGAAAAATTAATTTTAAGGAATGGTGGTTTCAAAAAGGAGACTGTAATTACTAAATGTCCGGGAAAACATGACCGAATGACTAAAAACCTGAAATTTGTTCATCCGAATGAGCTCATTCTTGAAATCAGTTAATATTAATCAGAATAAATATTTGCTGTTGCAGAAAGGTTAGATTTTATAACATTTCTAAAGAGTTTTTATATTGTAACTTTATCGAGGAAGAAAGTTATTGAGAAAAAATTTCAAGTAAATGAAAAATAATGCTCTGCACTAAAATTTTCTTTTCTTTTAACAACCCGGTTCTTTTCTCTTAACAAACTGTGAAAAATTCAGTAGAAAGTTTTTGGTTTTTGTTTAAATTCTACACTAGGTTTAAGACAACAACTCAATATAATTTTGTCTGTTTTTGCCTACACGAGCACCGCAAAACTAGCTTTGACAACTGATGTTGATTGCTCATCATTATTACTGTTGGTTGAGTACTCAATTTATAGTGATCTAAGACACTTTATTCCCTGTTAACAAAATATCTTCGTTATACATCAAACAAACTTAAAAAATATTTTCCATCTTTTGAGTGGTCTGTAGTTTCCATTTTTTTCCATCGTGTGAGTGGTCTGTTGTAATGGGCATTCTGAAGCTTCATGGAAATAGCTATAACAAAGGACGCTGTTAAGCGGTTTCGAATTTACAAATAACGGTTGAAGACAAATCATTGCAGCTCCGCGATATCATAAGCCGCCAGTCGAACATGACTTTGCGATATCTTAAATTAGATGTGACTTCATTAAATTAATGCTTATTTTAGTTCCTGAGTTGAAGATGTTGAAATGCGAGAGGGCTGAGGAGGATCGGGTGTAGGTTTGTCCCAAAAGGGGTCAATTCCAAGGGGTGTTCGTTTGGTTGCTGGCTGCGCCATGTCGTGCTCTACTTTATTAGAGTACTGATTCGCGGTGCGGGTGTGCGTAGAAATTATTATTTAGTGATTAGCGATGCGAAATCCTGATTCAGTTTGTTCGCGTTTACTCGCGGAGCGAAATTCAAGAAGAGAAATGATGAACTGATTTTGAATTGCAAAATTTAAGAGAATGAAGATTAAGGAAATATGAAGCACTTGTAAACAACGTGAATGCGTGATCAGACATGTCTGATCACGGGGCGGGAAACCAAGCAGAAAGTTGACAACAGATCACAAGACGCGAACTGAACAAAAATATGAAGGGCAAATAAATGAACTAAATTTAGGGCACCATATAAGATATACTACATCAAGCAAATTAATGAATAAAGATACATCAGGTATCACAGTTTCAAATGGAAATTCAATTAAAGACTGATTAAGCTCCCGGGCAAACTAGAAAAGGTTTTCGTTTTTTGGCCTCAACAGTGTTTTTGCGTCAAAAGTATAATAGTCTTCATCAGTCTTCATGGTGGTTTTTCTTTTCTATACAATGGGTTTTTGGCTTTAATACTAGTTCCATTTTCATTTTTTTATTTCGCGTTTTTGGGTTTTTTGGTTATTATCATGTTGTCAAATTAAAAGGAAGCGCGATTGATTAATGTAAATAGATGTTTTAAGTGAATGAATTATGATTTTAACGACTTTGACACCTTTGCAATTTTTAATTATTCCGCCTCATTTGTTTTTGTAGTCACATGACATTCTGGAAAAAGACAGATCTTAATTTCTTCTTACGGAGTTATAATCGAAGCTGTTTAATGATTTCAGTTGATAGCTATTGGTCTTCAAATCAGAGAAAAATGTTTCGAAAAAAATGAACCTGTTTTAAACTTTTTTGTACTTGATAATGATTCTAAAAAAAGACAGGTGGCACAACTTCACAGATGAAGTAAAATTGGGTTTGTTGAACATAGGGTCTTTTGAAGCTATTTTGACTTTAGAACGATATTGCTTTTGATCGTAATTAATGTTTTTGTTTTAACAGATGTTGTTGTTCGTATTGTCTCTTTGCCTCTTTAATAGCAATTATCACCGGCACTTTAATGAAGCATTTCATTGGTTCAGTGGTTTGAGTTTGTAGTAAGTTTGAAAAATTGAAGAACCAATTATTTTCGATTAATATATTTGAAAGATTTCTATCTTTCACAATTGGTAGACAATCAAGTTAAAAATATTTGTATGGAAATTAAGTGAAAAATGTGGATAAGCGAGTGGAACATTATGTGCAAACACACATGAACGAGCATCCTTAGTGAACTAAAGATGCAAATATTTTTAAAAACGTGACTTTTAGGGATCTGTATAGTGATGTACACACTTCCTATAAAGGAATTTTATTCCATTAATAGAGTAAATAAAGCATCTTGTCACTTTTTTTGCCCCCAATTTGACTGTTTTTGTTTGCAGTTTTCCTGCTGAACAAGATTGAAATTGCTTGGTTTGTCCCAACCATTTCTACAGCTCAGAAATCTTCTAGAATTTACCGTTCGTCACAAATGACAAAGCTGGTCAAGCTTTTTTATTCGCATCTTTTGTTTTACTTAAGTTTCAAACAAATTTTTGTCGTTGTCTATTTCAGCAAAACTTTATCTTTTTTCTACTAAAAATTTCTAAGCTCGTCTGAGTTGTTAGACAAACAAAACAGGATAAACTAATAAGTCATCTGGGCAATAAATTGCTGCCCATGTCTCTTGAGAGTCATACCAAGCTGCAGGTGCACCGTTCAGCAGACCTCCTGAGAATTAGGTAGAAATTCTAAGTTCAAGGTTAACATCAACCAAACTGCAACCAGTCGGTTATATTCCATTGACTGTAAAAGAATGATTGATCAATTCTGCTTAAGTTTTTGTTCTCACTCTCTTTGAAAAATCAAGATTCTAATTAAAAGTAAAAATTTGAGTTCTTTTCCATTTTGAGTTTAGGTTATGCAATCTTAGATTTCATACATTTCTTTGATTTCATACAAGGATCATATTTGATTTCATGCTGATCATACTCGATTTCTTAGTACGATCTTAGTATGAAACCAAAAAAAAAATCATATATGATCCTTGTATGAAATCCAAGTTCTCATATTTGACTCTAGCATGAAATCCAAAAAATAATAGATGAACCATTCAAAAAGCAAGATTACACGCTTAAGAAAGTGTATGATCCTTGTATGAGATCAAATAAATCATATATGATCCTTGTATGAACTGAAGAAGTCATATATGATCCTTGTATGAAATCCAAGTTTTCATATATCACCCTAGTATGAAATCCAAGAAATCATAGATGAAACAATCGTAAAACAAAAAAAAAACACGCTTGAAAAAATGTATGATCCTTGTATGATTTCAAAAAAAATCATATCTGATCCTTGAATGAAACCAAAGAACTCATATATGACACTAGTATGAAACCAATGATCGTTTTTTTCCTGTATGATCCTTGTATGAGCACTAAGAAATCATACAAATTATATATGTCCTAGTATGGTTACAAAGAATTTATTTTCATTTTTTGCTTTTATACCCACAGAAGTGCCATATATGGTTGTATTGTTGCTGCTGAAACCCACTACATTTTGTTTAAAGTGCAAGGAATCATTTGAAAATTTTTGTATGATCCTTGTATGAGTACTAAGAAATCATACACATCATATATAAAATAGTATGATTACTAAAAAAGAAAATATTTTCTACGCTTTATGCATCTTTGATTGATTTTTCGCTATCAGTAACCTAGAGCATAGCGATTGAAGCCTTTTGAGAGTAGGTTTTATTTTTTTGTATGATCCTTGCATGACTACCAGGACAACACAAATCATATATGACCAAGTACGATTACTAAGAATCATATATGACCTAGTACGAAATCCAAGAAAGTTGTACGATGACCCGGGCTGTTAGGTATTTTTGCGAATCTTTTCAATAGCACAATGAGAAAATAAGCTAACAGCCGTTAGTATCTTAATCCACCTTTAGAAATCCCTCTCTCCTCCAACTTTTCATGGTTATTTTTATAAGTAGTTGAGGTGTCAGATATAACTTCCTTGACGCCATTTCAGATCTGCATTGAAGGGTCTTTCCCTTATTTAGTGTTTACTGTAATTGAGGGGGGGGGGGGGTATGTCATATTACTCTGGGGGATTATAATGGGAAACACCCAAAATGAGATAATGTATCAAAGCTGTAGGAAATATAAGACACATTATTGCAATTTAAGCAGGGAAATTTTGATAATTTTTGGAAATATTGCGTTTCCTGTAATTTTGCACACGGACTTCATTCCCTCCTTTATCTCATTGCTTTTCCGTTATTTTCTTCCTCAAACTTCGACGAATTCATATTGAGCATCAAAGTGTGTTTGCTTTAGATTCCCGATTAATTCACTGTTGACTGCTTTTGTCCGTGTTCATGCAAATTTTAATGCAAGTGCGAAGATGCATTGTGTGTGCTGTCCTGACAGAATTCGGGTGACCGGGTAGGGGTGGGGGATATGTGTTCAAAGATTATACATGTTCAGTCAATTTTGCCCAATCGATACTATGGTGTAAAATTTTGAGTTGATACAAAATTCAAGTGTATTGTAACTTCATTGAATGATTTAGTTTTTATCGTCTAGTCAGAAATGTGATTTTCGTTGTTTTTGTCTAATTTTCGTTGTTTTTGAGCTGAAATTGGCAAATTTGATCTAAATCAAAAAGTGACAATTGGTGGCCTTTTAAAAAAATTATAAAGAGCTGGTGAACTATGTTTCACATACAAAAAAAAAGCAGTGATTGCTCGGAATTATTTTCAGTTATAAATAATTCATCGTTGGCAAGTCAAGGAGGTTATTTGCAATTTCATACCACTTCCTGGACAAAAAAGCAAGATGCTTCCTAATGGTTCTACAATGTTCCTTTTTCCTATAGACAATGAATTGTACTAAGAATGTCGTCAGACAAGCATCAAAGCGTTCTTTCGACAAGCATCAAAGCGTTCTTCAAATCGGTCGATTATTATATTACGTCACCAACGCAAACTTCTCTATTGAAGATTAGTCCCTATCTTTAAACGTATCTTTGAATGTTTAATAGGCTTTAAGCTACCCTTTCCTACATCTGAAAACAGACGGTACTATAACACTTAAAAGGCTATGGTTCTTCTTGACGAAAAAGTTTTCCTGAGCTTAAATAAACAAGACATGTACAAAATCTATGTTGATATTTCCACAAAATTACAAGAAAAAGACACGTTTATCGGAAAAGTTATCACTCAGCTGGCGGAAAATTAATGGACATCAAGGTGGAAAGTGGTCAAGTCAATATGGAACATGCTATGGTCGAAGTAGCAATCCAAACGGACTACAATGATCAAGTAAGAGATTTCCAAAAAATTCAATTAAGGATCTTAACAAAAATTTAGTTATTGGGAGCAGCATTATTGGAAAACTAGAGCGAGATACAACAATACCTGCTGATATTGGGACGCAAGCTTCTCGGGGGTCAACGACAAAAGAAAAATTGAGAGTACTGAGAGATTACGAGGCAAAAAAATTAAAAACTTTGGTCGTACAAGACTGAACCAATAACGTGCTGAAACATACTTCTAAATCTGCTCAAGAAAACTTTGAAGAATTCAAACAACTGGTTAATCTTTGCATTGAAAAAATCACACCAGAAAGATTTGTACTCTGTGGAATACCACCTTTAAAGTATCTTGAACATAACACTCAAAAGAACAAGATTATAGATAACTTTAATTCTTTACTTCATGATAACTATGACAACGTTGATCCGTTTTAAATTTTGCCTCTAAACGATTTTGTTAAAAGCGCTGCAATAGAAACTGGTGACTCAACGAGCTATAATTATATGTTCTCTGACAATGTTCATTTCAATCATCAGCATGGCGTTCCATTATTGAAAAACGGGCTACTATCTCATTGATTGATCAATTCTGCTTAAGCTTTTGTTCTAACTCTCTTGCATTGAAAAATCAAGACTCTAATTAAAAGTAAAAATTTGAGTTCTTTTCCATTTTGAATTTCGGATTATGCAATGTAAAGTTTTTCTACATAACAATTTGAAAAGCTCCCAGGTTGAAAATTCTTTGATTTCATACAAGGATCATATTTGATTTCATACTGATCCTACTCGATTTCTTAGTACAACCCTAGTATGAAACCAAAAAAATCATATTTGATCCTTTTATGAAATCCAAGTTCTCATATTTGATTCTAGCATGAAATCCACGAAATAATAGATGAACCATTCATGAAAGCAAGATTACACGCTTAAGAAAGTGTATGATCCTTGTATGAGATCAAATAAATCTTATATGATCCTTGTATGAACCAAAGAAATCATATATGATCCTTGTATGAAATCAAAGTTTTCATATAACACCATAGTATAAAATCCATGAAATCATAGACGAACCAATCGTAAAACGAAAAAAATTTTTGAAAAAGTGTATGATCCTTATATGAGTTCAAAAAAATCATATTTGATCCTTGAATGAAACCAAAGAAATCATATATGACGCTAGTATGAAACCAATGATCGTTTTTCTTCTGTATGGTCCTTGTATGAGCACTAAGAAATCATACAAATTATATATGTCTTAGTATGATTACAACGAAATTATTTTTTCATTTTTTGCTTTTATAGCCACACAAGTACCATATATGGTTGTATTGTTTCTTCTGAAACCCACTACACTTTTTAGTGTGCAAAAAAATTGAAACAAAAAAAATTAAAAATTTGGTCCTACAAGACTGAACCAATAACGTGCTGAAACATACTTCTAAATCTGCTGAAGTAAACTTTGAAGAATTCAAACAACTGGTTAATCTTTGCATTGAAAAAATCGCACCAGAAACAATTGTACTCTGTGAAATACCACCTTTAAAGGATCTTGAACATAACACTCAAAAGAACAAGATTATAGATAACTTTAATTCTTTACTTCATGATAACTATGACAACGTTGATCCGTTTAAAATTTTGCCTCTAAACGATTTTGTTAAAAGCGCTGCAATAAAAACTATTTACTCAACGAGCTTAAATTATATGTTCTCTGACAATGCTCATTTCAATCATCAGTATGGCGTTCCATCATTGAAAAACGGGCGACTATCTCATTTGTTGCTATCATCCAATGGGCGAGTTGCTCAGTTCTATGGGGCTCCTCAATCAAGAGCCGCGGACAATGCGCAATTGAGGGAACCATTGAAAAATGTAAGAATTCAATTTACCAGACAAAACAGGTACCAACCTTTCTAAAGAGCAGTAAGTTACTCTCATAACCATTGCAATAATCAGTTGCCTTATCGCGCTCACTCTAATGCGTATAAAATCAATGGTTCTAACAGCAGTTTTGGATTTTAGTGTAAAGTATCTGATCAGTTTCTGATGTAGGGAATCGCACAATATTGTATTTTTAAATGCTTTCTTTCTTTGTCTTAGCTCGACCAAAAATTTATATTTCCCTTTGTTTCTTATTGCTGTCCTCAGGAATTCCCGCGACAGCAGTAAGAACAGAGGAACACTGGTACAATTCAAAAGTTCTAAGTTTAAAGATTATATTGGCTTTGAAAAAAAGAGTTCCAATAGAAGTGCTTACTCTTTTAGTAATAAACAGCAACATACTGTACGCATTCTTCATCCTAACCTTGCTGATCAGCTGTGGCGGCATAGAGTTGAATCCCGGCCCAATTCTGTCGTTTGCAGAGGCTAAAACAATATGCAATGCGGACAAAAAGAAACCTAAAATTTTCCAGGTTAACTGACGAAGCGTTGTAAATAAAAGACTGGCATTAAATGCAATTGTTGGAGAACTACCAAAGAACACTATTTTTTGTTTCACAGAGACATGGTTGACTAGCAATGATCATGATGACTTTTATAACCCTAAGAAAGACCAGTATGTGTGTTTTAGATTTGACAGAGCGAATGAGGGCATTTCAAAAAAGGGCGGAGGTGTAATGCTGCTCATACCAAAAGTCTTTGCTCCAAAATTGAGGAAGGATCTAAATAAGTTCTAAGTTAACTTTGAAAGTATTTGGGCAGAATTGAAAATAAACAACCGGAAAACACAAAACACAACAACCTTACTTAAAGTCACTTATTCTCCAAAGAACAACAAAACGGACATCTTTCTGGAACAATTGGCTACAAACATTGATAATGCAATAGTCAAGGGTCATAAAAAAATACTCATGGGTGATTACAACATTAATTATCTGAACTCAAAGGAAAAGGAGAAGTTAGACTCAATAATATTACCATACCATCTAGAAATACAAAACAAAACTGAGGCAACTTTTTTATGCAAGGCAAGCAAGACTGCAACGTTAATCGATTACTTTATTTCCAATATTTACGTCAAAAAAACCATAGTGTGCAAAACTCCAATTCTATCTAATCTATTTGACCTGTGCACTATACTGAGAGAAGAAAAAAACCATTAAAACTAGTGGAGAAGAAAAAAATCTATGACCCAAGTACATATAACAAAGAAAACTTCCTTTGATGATTTCAACAAAGCAAACTGGTCAGTCATATACCAACAAAAAATGCAAATTAAATGCTTAAATCTTTCACTAAAATTTGACTAGAGTACTGCAACAACACGCGCCACTAAAAAATGTGTTCATCAGAAAGGACAAATCTTGCTTTGCTCGTTCACAAACTTCGTTGAAAGAGAAAAACAAAGAATTACAAAAAGAGTGTGACTCTAGTTTGATATCGAAAAATTTCAAAACCTTCTCCAAATTGAAACAGAAGTTGTTCTGCCCATCTAATAATGACTTCAATAAATTTTATCAGTCATTAGTTATGTCATCTAACAATAGCAGAAAACGTCGGAACCTTATGAATGAAATAAGAAACTGAGCTAGAATAAGTACCCATATCTACAGTTTAAAAAATGTCTTCAATGATTATGTCAGGGAGCCCAAGAAAACAGCAAATCTTCTTAATTACAGGTTTCCACAGCTAGAAAAGTTTATATCAGACGAAACTTACGAATATTTCGATGACTTTGCGGGTAGATCAGCCAAAACTTTTTCGATGAGATGTATTACGCAATTTGAATGCTTACAATGCATTAAGAAGCTCAATAGAAACAAACCACAGGGACCCTCAGCGCTACCCACTGGGCTTTAAAAGATGCAATTTCTGTTGTCAATAAACATCTATGTTTCATTAAAAATGAATGCATAAACAACTCTACCTTCCCTGGGAGTCTAAAAACCGCTGATGTAACACCAATTTATAAAAAGAACGACCCCGGGGAGCCAGACAACTACAGATCTATATCAATAACACCCTGCGTTTCAAAAGTTATTCAAATCCTAATCAAAGAGCAATTGACAGAGTACTTACAATAAAACTACTAAGTCGCTCTCAATACGGTTTTAGGAAGAAACATTCTACAACTGACGCTCTCGTTTACAATACTGAATTTATAAGATATAAATCAGATCAAAACAAAGTTGTAGCTGCTGCCTTTCTAGTCCTTTCAAAAGCATTCGACTCAATAAGCCATGTTATCCTTTTATAAAAGCTAGGAAGATTAGAGGTCGACTCTAAAACCATAAAATTAATAGAAAGTTTCATCTCGGAGAGAAAACAAAGAGTTCTAATTAATATCTTAAATTCGGATGAGATTACTCTAGAACGTGGTGAGCCTCAGGGGACAGTGCTTGGCCCTCTATTGTCTAATACTTATATAAACGATCTGCGAGATCAAATTGATAATAACTACGAGATGGTACAGTATGCAGATGATGCATTACTCCTTGTTTCCGCTCCTATACAACAAGAGTGCAAAGCAATTATAGAAAAAAATGTAATATTGCTGACCAAATAATTCGCAAGTCTAAAACTACAATTGAATCCATCAAAAACTGAACTCATACTATTCAGCCGCAACAGAAATTTCAGCGAATCTGAATCAACAAAAATTGGGAGCAAAATTATTACAGAGTCCAAAAGCGTCAAGTATCTTAGGGTACATATTGACAAAAATCTCAGTTTGCAAGACGAAGTAAAGCATTTTTAAAGAAAATGGCGCTTGGAATAATAACAATTTATACACTACGTAATCGGATACCAACGTTTCTAATGAAAACGGTTCTAAACGCATTTGTTATCAGCCATCTACGCTATTGATTACTGTTAATCCAATCAATAGACAAAAACTTGCTTATATCGCTTGAAAAGCAACTAAATTGGGCCATTCGTGCTTGTTACTCTAGAAATAGAATGAACTCAACGAAAGATCTCAAGATAAAGCATTCTATTCTCCCTGTTGAATATATAATCAAATTGAAAAGAACCACTTATATGTGGAAACTCAGAAACCGTCTTTTACCAGAGTTTAACTCTTTAGATGTCACAACCTTGCCCACTTGGTGCATCAGACAAAACCTTGGTGCATCAGACAAAAAAAGCTGTGACATATTTTTTTATTCTATATGTCACACTCAAAAATTAGAACGTTCAATTCAAAAAACGCATCAAAGGATTGGAATTCACTTCCTAAAGAACTAAGGGGTTTGAAAAAGAAAAAATCCTTCTGAAAAGTGTTTTAAAATACTTATATTAAATCTTTTTCCGATAGTAAACAATATACAACTTATGTGTCGGTTAGTTGGAAATCTATCAGATTTAAAAAAATTTACTAAACCACGACTCATGAATCAACACTACCTGGTCGAGCTAAGAATTAATTTAATTTAATTTAATTTAACTACTTTTATGTACTGAAATAAATAACCACACTACAGACAGTTTTATAATAATTGTCAAACTCTCTGTTACTTGTTATGACTGTTATGGTTAATAAAGTGTTCTTTTTTTAGATTGCCTTTCGATGCCATAATTGGAACTATGCGAGGGTTATTGATTTTCGAAACAGCAAACGCATCCATTCCAACTAGTTTTCCACTGTAAAAAGCATCCACTGGTGCGAAATTTAATATTTTTATTAGTAATGGTTCCAGTTTTGTTCATTAAATAAAGAATATTTTCTACCAACACGGACTTGTGATTTTTCGCCTGGTTTCTTTTTCAAATCTAAGGCTACTAGTACACGTTTGACAGAGGGCAGAGGCACCATAAGGTTCAGATGTACAGAATTTTCAAAAAGTGTTTCTGAAGCTCCTTTAGCAACTGCTAGCCATAGAAAATTTGAACCTGGAGACATTTCTTTTTCAAAAAAAACAGACGCAATCTGTGGTTGCAATCTGCTGGATTTTTTTATGTCGAAACATTTTGAGCTTTAGATTGTTGATGTTAGTTTCAACTTGTTGTGTGAGGCTTTCAACTGCAGTGTATAATTTAACTTGAAGAAGTTTGTGGAATTATCTAATTTAAGATCCGACTGGACATGACGCGTTTTTGCGATAAAAGACCAAAAATTAAACCCGTTGATGTCATTTTTCCCTTTTTAAATTCTGTTATTGTTGTGATTTCTTGCTGTTTTTCCAAAGCCATCAGAACAAGAACACTGGCTTCAATTAATTGTCATCTGATCAAAAAATGATTTAAAAGGTTTACTATGTTCTGATTTTGATCTGGCCATGTTGGTTTCTTATATTCTTTTATTATTGAGAGTTCAATCCCCTGCCTCCGTGAAGCTGTCTGTGTGAGGATGAGCTCTTACTTAACCATAGCTTCAGTTTGACCATAGCCTGACCACTGTTGGCTGCAATGATGGTACCACGTGAAAGTTTCAGACGCAAAAATAGTGGCTATAGTCACCAAAAAAGAGCAATGCTGCTCATAGATCAGTCTGAAATGTGGGGAATAATAAGAAAACGGGCAGCTTAGAACAGGCTACTATAGGTCTAATGCTGTTCCACTGCGATTACGCAGGAACCATATTTATTATAGCTCACGACATCTCCGAGTCAAACACGGAATCAAACATGTGGGTATTTCATCACTGCGCTTTTGTTATAATACAAACTTACCCAGTGTGAAGTTGGTTTTTGAAAACTCTAATTTTAAGTGCTTTTATAGTTTTTCACTTGTCAGTCAATCTATATTTTATTCGCAATCAAAATTGCGAAAAATAAACCTTTTCATATCGATTCCTGAGTTTCCTGACGGATTAAGGGAACAGCATTTTTTAGCAGGAAAAAATCAATTTGAAAAAGATCATTGTTGCAGAATTTTTTCCCGGCTGAGAGTTTTTGCGTCAGTTATGGTAATTGTTGTTCGACAAAAAATTGTCCAAATTTTCAACATCTTTATTGTTGAATTTGTCTTAAGAATAATTACAGTTCATTGAGACTTTTTAAAAGTTAGTATTTTTTGGCTTGGAGATCTATTAAGTCGACATTGGCAATGAAAACGGTCTTCACTTTTTGATGAATTGGAAAACTGTTTGATAAAAACGTGATTAAAATTGAAGAACTCATTTTGATTGAAGAACTGTTTATTTCAAAGGTTTTAACACCACAAAAAATATCGAAAATTTTTGAAAACCTAAAAATGTTGAAAAATGCTGACGTATTATTCTCCAAACGATTTCATGAGCAGATCTTTAACTTGTTTGTGAACTTTGTATTTCTTGGAAAATTGATTACATTCACATTTAATCTCAATTTTGCGCTAAAGTTTTATTTTCATAACGAAGTTCATTCATAAATGGTAATATTGCCAGGTCATGCCACTAATTGAATACAACAAATAGTTATCAACGATCCGTGGAGCAGAGTGCAGCAAACAGAATGGAGAGAGCTAAATATTGTTGCGTGCAAAGTAGACTTACTTAAATCTAAGGGACTTAACACTAAGGGACTAGACCGAGTGTGGTAAGCTTCATTTGTATCTAAAATATAAACATAGGTGATGCTCTAGACAAAAGTACACACATACAAGGTAAAAAATATATTTCAAACTGACGAGGATATAAGAGCATTCATTATTTAAGAGATGATAGAGTGCTATTAGACTGTGGTTGGTGGAGAATTAAAGAATCGACTTCTGTTTGCTGCCCTCTGCTCCGCAGATTGTTGAAAACTTATTATTGTACTCGTTTAATGAAAAGACTTCTTTCGGGATGTATAAACTGAAATCGATAATCACTTGTGTCGGCAGTTTTTAGACGTTGCTGGAATTTGTGTAGCGGATCTAAAGCTCAACACAACTGCAAGTTAAATAAATTCAAACTCTTATCTCTTTTCAACAATGTCCAGTCTCACCAAAGAGGTAGAGGTGAGACTCCTCACTTTTGACCTACTGATTTTTTTAAGGTGTTTGTTTCATTGTCAGTGTCCTCAGAGTTTTGTTCGAGTCGAATAAATATTAACTGACTCCTGTAATTTCTACAACAAAATTTTTAATAACATTATATGATGATTTTCAACTTTCTTTGATATTTTCGTGATCATGGGAATTAATTTGACCATTTGGGATTTGAATTTTAAAAATTATGAAGAAATTTTTCTTCAAGCTGGACCCTTGACGTGACAAAAAATCAAAGGTTTGGAAATAATTGTTGAGACGCTCATTTCATAGCATCCGTGTTGAATCTTATGTTTATGTAACCGGACTCTGTTGGATGTCATTGTGAAATTCTGTCGTTTATTCAAAACTGCAAGGAGGCTCAAAATTTTCAGTTTTTTTGTTTTTGAGGTGGATTTTAGTTTCAAGTCACGCAACAATGCTTCAAATAGGCAATTGGACAGATTTAAAATGTCATTTGTTTAGAGTTTTTTGTGGCTACGAATTAAGGCGCTCCTGTTATAGTCTTCTCCAGTCGAGACCAGACGGTTATCTTGCAAGATTCTGCCAGAATCTTCCAAAAATTGTCGCTCTTGCAAGATCTGGCAAGAAAATTGGTATAATGCAAGATTTGGTAGAAAAATGGCAATCTTGCAAAATCTGGAAGAAAAATTGTTATCTATCAAGATTCTTGCAAGTTTGTTCCGGTCGAGCTATCCTTTGATTGGCTCTCACTCATGTAACAAATTTAGTTTCAAAAATTTGAATATAAATGGATTTTTAACTGGAAATGTAAATTATCTGAAGATGTGAAGTCTTCGATTGAGCACTAATGACAATGTAAATTACTTAAAGTTCTGTTCCCTGTATGCCCAAAAAATGTGAATATTCAAAGCTTGCCGCTTTTCAGTTTTTAGGAACCTAAATACTTTGGGAGCTTTCGAGAAAATCTCTTGCTGTCAGAGTTACTCTCATGAATAGTTTTGTATAGTAGAAATTTGTGTAGAAAAATTGTTATACTGCATGATTGTCAGAAAAATGATTATCTTGCAAGATTCTGGCAGATTTTTCCAGTAGCTTGCAAGATAACCATTCGATTTTGACCCGGGTTCTGAATTCTGCCGCTGAGTTTTCATAATAGCGCTTGCGTGTCTTATACTAAATGTTTACTTGACGCGCAGTTCTCAGTTTAAAAATCAAAGAAAAAATCAAATAGAAGAATGAATAAAATGAATATAAGTAATTGAAACTCAGTTTTTGGGGCACGTGTCATGCAAATAGTAGTAAAGCAGTTTCACTTTATTATGCATTATGCAAATTATTACCAATGAAAAATTACAAAATTACGCACTGTTGTTTTTCACACCGCAGCTTGAGTTGCACAACCTCTGATCAGAGAGCAATTGTCCTGAATACAAAATGCTGGAGTAATTTCTTAAAAAGGAAGCACTGGTGAGCATGGAATAATTTCCTTTTAGAAACAAAGACGTTTTTCTGTTTGAATATCTGAATGCAATACAAAACGTTTTGAAAATGAAACATCTTCGTTCACTTCAACAGCACCAAATCTTCTGCAGACAAAATTGTAGTGTTCTTCAAAATACAGTCTCTTAGAGGGTTCTTAGTGCGTTTTTGGGGGTACTGGCTGATTTTTGCGGGGGAAGCGATTTTTCCGGACGCCTTCGTTCTGATCAGATCATCCAGACTCTGGCAAGTGTTCTAATCATTACGTACAGACTCTGAACACCGATCTGTCAAGGCTATTCAGACCATTTTTACCTGTCAAAACAATTGAATAGTTCAATTAAATAAGAGCCTCGGTAAATGGTGTGACATTCACTGTTCGATCATTAACAGCAGAATGTTAAAGATTTTGCCCGCTTGTGTCAGCTGGTATCTGAGCTTTTGAGACGCACATAACCAAAACATGATATCAAAGAATTAACATTCATTAGGGTGAAATCTTGGTAAGTGGTTTGAGGTGTTAGTGGTTTGCTATGATTATGGCTGTTGAGGAATAAATATTTGGCGCTGCAATGAATCAACTGAATTAAAACTGTTCAGTCTCTATTCCTACTAGAAGCAAAGCGTGAAGAATATGGGCAAGTGTTATACGATCATATTTGTCGAGCTGGAATTGAAATGTCTCATTTAAAACTTCACGATGGTAAATTGTGACATGATATTACCAAGATCCAACCCGAAGAATTCTTGACAAAATGTGCCATGATCTTGACAAAAATTTGAATCTTAAATAAAATTTTTGACTACGCTAAGAAAACAAGAAGCCAAACGAGCATTTTTCAAAAATGTTTTTCACCAGGCCGCTCTTTAACCCTGTGAATCAATAAATTTTTTTTAATTGTCAAGGGACGAAAGGAGGAAAATAAATTCCACTGTGATTTCAGGGATTCATTCTCATCATTTTCGTGTCGGTAATTGCATTCATTCCAACTCTCTACATCCTGACCATTTCCCTCACTAAGAAGAAGCAGAATCTATTTGATGACGTCATGATCGAGCTAATTGCCACCATGATTCTGGTCGGATGTGCTATCAACCCGATTGTGTACGTGTTGATTCTGAGGGAGTTCAGAACGACCTTCAAGCATATTCTCACTTGTCAGATCTCATGTCCGCCAGAGAGACGACAAGTGGACGAGATCGAACTTTCGTCCGAATGAACATCAACACCGATGATATGGCCAAATGGTAAACAAACTCAATAAACATGTTCAACTTAAAAAAACAATTAACAGTAAAGGAAACGAACCCGCATTGCGCAGTTGCTATATTGATAAAATGCGACCCCCCCCCCCCCCCCCCCTCCCATTCCGAGACTGTTTTGACTTCTAGTTACCATAGAAAAAAAGTAAAAACTAAAAAGGAGGTAGGGCGAAATAAATCCAAAGCAGAGCAATGCTGACCTTCTTCGCCGGCCTTGTCGCTTTTATCACTGGGGGAATACTTTCTCGTTGATTTTTTGGTGGAAATAGTCACAAGGAGGAAAATGCCAGAGTTACCAATTAAAATTTTCATACAAAATTTCAAAAATCGAAACAACCGAAAGGTTGAATTTATGTTAGCCAAAAAACGCTGTTAATTCCTTAAAAACGCTTAAGACTCTAATAGTTTTAACTAACTTCAAATTTTGCAGGCTTTGGAATTAAAATGTGAAATGCATTGATTTTCTAAATACACTCAAGTTTTGAGCAAAACAAGGAGGCTCGTTAATGTGCAATCGCGCATAAGGTTCCAACCCCGCTCATCCACAATTTCGGCATAATTGTCTACCAAATGAGGAACAGATAGAAAACGCCAAAAATTCAAGTACTTTTCCAAAAAATTGATATATGAACGAAAAGATAGCCTCCAAAGCAAATAACTGTTTGTTTGTGTAATCAAGATGAAGCATGCAAAACAAAGCTTTTTGCTAAATGCTCAGAACTTTTGTGAACTTGTTGTTCTTTTTCAGACAAAGTGTACCACGTGTGGAAAATAGACTATCAAACAACTCAGTTTGATTGGGGTCAGATTATGTTACCTTAGCAATTTTGATACCTTTTAAAATTTTTTCAGTTTTTTCAGTTTTACTCTGATTTCTGGTCGTTTTGGTTACGTTGTCCTAAAGTAGTTAGATTGATGCTTTTCACGTTTTTCGATTTTTTTCTGTGGAGGGGTCTCGAAGTCTCGTTTCCTCATAAGTTGAAACCATTCGTTTTCATAGAATGAATCGTTGTTGCCATTTTGGTCTCGTTTGTTCCCACCTCTTTCAAAAGCATGATTTGTGCTCACATTAGAAGCTACGTTTGATGAAGAAACATAAATCGGTAGAAATCTAAAATAAGTTTTTTGCGATGTTCCAGATTTATTATTGTTCCGAGCCTCTTGAGTGGGGGAGGAACTATATACTCAACTTTTTTTTGTTTAGACAATTTTGACCGATCAATATATTTATCGTAGAGAGTTGTGAGTGGTATCATTAAAAAACCCGTGTAGCGTGAAATATGGAATCAAAAAGATTTTTTTGAATTTTTTTTTCTAGAGCGAGTTATCGTGGTTTAAAGTTTTGTGAATATGCGACAGTTTTGCGTTATTTTTATTCACATTTTCCAAAATTTTTGTCTAAAATTTCGTCCGTTTTGCTAAGAGATGTAAAAATTGTTGACAATTGTACTGTCAATTGTTTTTGAAGACAAAAAAGTCTTTTTGACTGTTTTCAATTATTTTTTTGCCTATAAATTGGGCTAAATATTTCAAAATTCAGCCTTTTTCATCACAAATTTCCCAAAATTAGATTCTTTAGTCCGCTGTGATTGAATTTGCCGAAAATACACATCTAAAAACAACCAACAAAGCTTTATTAACCTACAAAGGCAACTATTTTTACTTCCACGTCCATTGAGAGTAGTCTGGAATTAAAATTTTGCCGTTATCTTGCTAAGTTTACACTATGATTATCAAAAACGCAGCATTCTTTTAAATCTTTTAACTAACCCATTATCTGTATCTTAGTGCCACTATAACTTAGTGCCAGCAAACAAAGAATGCTTCTTCTTCCTCTTCTTTCTACTGAATGAAGTCTTATTTTTTGTGATTTTACCCGTTAAGTTAAGGTTTTCTGGCTTTGATGCTACTAGATTTCAGAATTTTTCTTTTAGGCATTGGCCCAATTCATGTTTTTTCTCGTTTTGTCACCTTATCACATTTTGAGAGTACACCTGTTACATTATTGGCGTTGAAAAAAACACAATTAAACATATAAAGTTCTTGAAAGCCATAGATTATGGTTTCAACGGCTTCGACACCCCTTTCTCGAAGAGTTAATTGATTTTTTTTATTTGTCCTTATATCTCGTTATTTCGTTTTCTTTTTTATCCTTTTGGTATTTCTTGGAAAACGTTTATCTCTTTGGTTTTTTAGGAACAAATGATTCTATATTCTGGTTTGAGTAGACAGCTGATGGCCTTGATGACTTTGAAAACAATTGTTTTAAAAAAAATACAGTTTTAGCTTCCTGTTTCTGTTTTTTTATTTGTTACTTAGTACCGTCAATTAAAGGAAACGTGGGACATTATTGTCGTCGAGGGAAGGTAGAGGTATAAAAATTCTAACGTTTTATTTAGGAATTCTTAATGATTTTACTGGCGTCGACACGGGTTTTTCGCAAAAACTAATATTTTATTTCGGTCTATATTTGACGTTTTTTTAGACAGAAGACAAATTCCGAATGATTGAAGGCCTCAAACGCTTCCTTTAAAATAGATTAACCCGTTTAATTATTTAATTTTGTAGCTAATGGTTTTCATGTCTTTGAAACAAATTGTTTTCGAAAAGTACAAAATTAGTACTTAATTTTGCCATTTTTCTTTTTTTGTCTACTTGTTACCTATTCTCAGTAATGAGAGGCCCTATATCACATTAATGGAATTCGGGAAAAAGTTAATTTGAACATATTTTCAGGGTCAAAATTTGGCTTTACGGCATCGACCGCGTTTGCTGGCGAGTTTAAATAGAATTTTTGTTTGTCTCTATATGTTATTTTTTTGTAACCGGATGAAAATTGAATAATATCAAGTCTTAATGACGTCCTCTAGAGCCGTATGTGGTCATAAACAGTTTGGATGTTTTTTGTTGCTATTTAATGTTTTTCATTACTTGGAAATTAATTGTTTTAAAAGTATAAACCATTTTTTTAATTTGTTCTTCTTTGTTTAATGTTACCGAGCCTTTTTGAGTGTTCCCATCATCTTTTCCAGTAAAACACAAGTTTTTGTTTTCAGTTTCAGTCTTTTATCACGCTATTCTGACCTTGTTAAAAAGTTTTTTTTTCAGTGCACAATGTTTCGGATGTAATTTTTTGTTGTTATTGTTGTTTGATTTTGTTATTCCTCTTGACTTGCTTTCTTAACAATGGCTGATCTCATGAATATAATGCGGTATTTTTTACTCCACTGAGTTATTTGCGTTGGAGGCCAGCTTTTTCATACAAATTTGTTCGTTGAAAAATACCTTAAATTTGGGGGGTTTTCTATCTGTTCCTCATTTGGCAGACATTTATGCCGACCAAAAATGTGGATGAGCGGGGTCGGAACTTTATGTGCGAACTCACATTAGCGAGCCTGCTTGTCTTGATTGTTGAGTCTGATTTCTCACTGCAAAACCAAAAGTCGTTTTATAATCAAATTAGTTAGACAGTTAGACCTTTAATTTTGTCAATCGTACGGATCCAAATTCAGATATGTGTTGGGCAATCTTGTCAAAAATTCAAAATATCAAAAAATTTTACATTTTGACTTTTTCTCTTTGAAAATTTGTATTGTTCTACATCAAAGTTATATTTCAATTTGTTCAATATTCATTTGAACAGATGTTGTCCAGCAAACAATTGGTTGCAGATCTTAGCCACAATCAAAATACTTATATCAAATTATAGGAGATCAATTTGCATGATTGTGCTGAAACGAAATCTTATGGCCGCTAAAAAGACCGCAATGAAAATTTTGCCGTGAACACCGGTTAGGGGACCAAACAGTTTCTGAAATTTCTCTTCCTGTTTTTAGTTGGGATAAAGTAAGGCTTAAAGATCTTTTAGAAAAGAACCGAAATTTTGCGACTGTTTTTTACAACAATGAAGTTTTGGTAGAATTATTTAAAAAAGAGTTGTCTTAAATTTTATTGTTCTTTAAGTCTGTTCTTAATGTCTTAAATTATAAAACAAGACCCGATGATCGAATGAAGCAAAAGCGAAACCGTCAATGAGGACTGAATCTGCTCAAATTGGCATTATATTAGCAACACCCCTTTTGGTATCAATTTTCGAATTTAGGAAGAATTATATTTCTTAACGGAAGTTTGTTCAAGCTTTTTTTTGGTTCCCCTGAAAACTGAAAAGTTTTCTTTTTTCCTCCATTTTAAAACTCGAGGTAGACACCATTTGCCATTTTTGTATAGGCTAACCAAAATAAAATTAATTGCTAAGGTCAAGATTGTCGGAAATATCTGGTTCAGATATGGTTATATGCAGCATTGTTTGCTTTGAAAGGCAAATGTGGAAACGTTCTGTGGCTCACACAAAATCATGCGAGCCTTATTAGTTTTTTACATTTACAATCGTGTTTGTTGTAATTAATCATCCAACTAGATTAATACAATTTCTTTAACTTAATCGTTTTCAATACGTGGATAGTGTTTTTTACTGTGTTCTCTGCACACATTTGATCCAATGAAATGACATAGAGCGATTATTGAAATAATTGATCACAGGAGACAATTATTTTTTTAAAAAAAATTCGGGATAATTGATTATCGTATCGTTGGTATTGTGGCATAATTCTTACTTGATGATTGTAATTAATGATACGCTGAAATATGAGAACTTAGATTGAGATGCTACATTTTTACCACCCCGCTGCTATCTGATTTGTATTTTGATATACATATACGCTGTACTAAATATGATAATATTGATGTCAGTTTGCTATGTTGATGTTTGCTTCCTTGTTTTGAAACAAATTTAATGTGAACTGATTTTCGTGTTTTCTTACTCGACTTGGATTAACCGATGAACTTTGAATTAATTTACTATTTGATGTGAAATTGTTTTTATTCACTTCTCAGCTAATCAAATTTTCATACCAACGAATCTTTTGGCGTGTGATAGCCAAGCGGGGGGGGGGGGGTTTGTGGTATATACGCGCAAAATCTTGGTGGTCGCTGTTTTTGCATTATTTATCATGTAGGGCAGGGGTAGGGGCCCCGCCCGGTTCTCGGTTCTACCCATATATGTCCAAAAAAAATTTCTGATACCGTTCTCCTAACCCATCCTATGAATTTTTCTAATTTTTTGCATGCGGTCCTGAATCGGTGAAAAAATGACTTTTTCCTTATGGCACTTTTTGATTGAACTTCGCGTTGTTGCACTTTTTGAGAGGTTGGGGGGGTCAGATACTGACTTTTCGAGAAAAACTGCCAAAAAATCCCACTTTTTATAAGAAAAAAATTTTTTTTTCATAAAAGGTCAAATATTAGGCAGAGGTGGGCACGTTTGGGCAACCAATCAGATCCGGGGTGATAGAAGTCAAATTTTTGAAAAATTTCGTCATTTTTGACAATTTTTGGTGATTTTTGACTTTTTCTCCAAAATGGTTGACTTTTGACCTTTGCTGCCAATGATAAGAATTGTCTGGCGTCGAAAAATAGTGGGGGTCTAGTAAGGGTAACTTTTCATGAAAGCAACTCAAAAAAGAGGTTTTTGAAAAATTTTTGTTAAAAAAGTTTAATTTTTGTCCATTTTTAGTATATCTTTTCTCCTGAACTAAAAGCGTTAGCGAGGTTCTGTAAAAACCATTTGGGACGCCAATGAGTTGCAAATGACAGGACAATATGAAAACGGGGAAAGAATTGCAACTTTTTACAAAAAATTGATTAAAAATTTCAAAAATTTTACCTAAATTTTGAAAAAATTTTGAAATTTTTCTAAGTCCCAAAATCGAAAAATTTTAAAATCGTTTTTTCGGCCTAAAAACCGTTTCCCGCTCCCCCTGGGATAAAATTCGGTCGATCTGAACGCTTTTTCCCGCAAAAATCAAAAATTAAAATTTTTCACTTTTTGAACTTGTAATTTTTTTCGAAAATTTTTAGAGGGCATGTTCTGTGGGGCTTGCCCCACAACATGACCTCTCAGGAATTCAAATGCTTCTAACACATCCTTTTTTGGGTCTCATAACCTCGTAGAGCACTTGTAAAACGCATTGACTGCATTTCGACAAACTTAGTGGGTTCAACCTCTCAGGATGTCAGTGCCCGAAGGGCACTGCCAGAAAACAAACAAAAACAAGCTATATGAACACTTGTGAGCTCATTGAAGTTATCGTGAGCGCTAAAGACAACAACTAGCGGGAAAAGTGGCCCTCAGGGGCCACTAATAAGGCTAGGTGGTCGCTGTTTTTGCATTATTTATCATGTAAGGCAGGGGTAGGGGCCCCGCCTGTTTCTCGGTTCTTAGCATATATGTCCGAAAAAAATTTTTGGGGTCGTTCTCCTAAACTACATTGTAACTTTTTCTAATTTTTTGCATGCGGCCTTGAATCGGCGAAAAAACGACTTTTTCCTTATGGCACTTTTTGATTGAACTTCGCGTTGCTGCACTTTTTTAGAGGTTGGGGGGTTCAGATATTGACTTTTTGAGAAAAATTGACAAAAAATCCCACTTTTTATAAGAAAAAAAATTTTTTTTCATAAAAGGTCAAATATTAGGCAGAGGTGGGCACGTTTGGACAACCAGTCAGATCCGGGGTGATAGAAGTCAAATTTTTGAAAAATTTCATGATTTTTGACAATTTTTGGTGATTTTTGACTTTTTCTCCAAGATGGTTGACTTTTGACTTTTGTTGCCCATGATAAGAATTGTCTGGCGTCGAAAAATAGTGGGGGTTTAGTAAGGATGACTTTTCATGAAAACCACTCAAAAAAGAGATTTTTGAAAAACTTTTGTCAAAAATGTTTAATTTTTGTCCATTTTTAATATATACTTTCTCCTGAACTAAAAGCGTTAGCGAGGTTCTGTAAAAGCCATTTGGGACGCCAATGAGTTGCAAATGATAGGCCACTTTTAAAACGGTGAAAGAATTGCAACTTTTTACAAAAAATTGATTAAAAATTTCAAAAATTTTACCTAAATTTTGAAAAAATTTTGAAATTTTTCTAAGTCCAAAAATCGAAAAATTTTAAAATCGTTTTTTCGGCCTAAAAACCGTTTCCCGCTCCCCCTGGGGTAAAATTAGGTCGATCTGAACGATTTTCCCCGCAAAAATCAAAAATTAAAATTTTTCAATTTTTGAACTTGTAATTTTTTTCGAAAATTTTTAGAGGGCATGTTCTGTGGGGCTTGCCCCACAACATGACCTCTCAGGAATTCAAAAGCTTCTAACACATCCTTTTTTGGGCCTCATAACCTCGTAGAGCACTTGTAAAACGCATTGACTGCATTTCGAAAAACTTAGTGGGTTCAACCTCTCAGGATGTCAGTGCCCGAAGGGCACTGCCAGAAAACAAATAAAAACAAGTTATATGAACACTTGAAAACTCAATGAGGTTATCGTGAGCGCTAAAAATAAACACTAGCGGGAAAAGTGGCCCTCAGGGGCCACTAATAAGGCTAGGTGGTCGCGTTTTCGGTATAAAAATCAATTCATTCGTGGTGGCAGGGGTAGGGGACCCTGGCCATAGTAATTCCGTTATCACGGGACCCAAGGCCCAAAATTTCGTGCGATCTTTTAACCTACCCGTTAGAAATTGCTAAAAATTTGCATGCGGGCCTGAATCGGTGAGAAACCGACAAAATTTTTGGTCTCATCTTGATTAAAGTGTTCTTTGTTGCACTTTTTGCCGGATGGGGGGGTAAAATTGCGACTTTTTGGGAAAAGTCATCCCCGCTCGAACTTTTTTGAAATTTTTTCAATTTTTTTCAGAAGAAACTTTGATCAAGCACAGGTAGGGGTGTTATACCGCGCAATGAAGTCAGATGTCAAAGAATTTAAAATTTTTCAAAAAATCACGATTTTTGGTTTTTTTTTGCATTTTTTCTTTTTTCTCACAAATGATTGACTTTTGACCTATGACATCCCTGATGAAAGTTGTCTGCCGTCGATAAATAATGGGGGTCATAGAACTGTAGTTTTTGCATAGGAGCACTCCAAAAGTCGTTTTTGACGAAATTTTTTTTGACGGTTGGGGGGCACAAGTGCCCCTTTCTCGAAGAGTTTACTGCTAACCTAATTGAGATATTGATGTTCTGAAAAGTCCAGTCGGTCATCCATGTAGTTAATAATGCACGCAAGTGTTAAAAAATGCGAAAAAAAATAAAAGTTTTTTAAAAATTTGGAAATTAATTTTTCAGTTTTTGACCCAATTTTTCGAAAATTTGACCAAAAAACGCTTAAGTCCGAAAAAAATTCAAACTTTCGAAAAAGTAATTTTTGATGACAAAAACGTGCTTCTCGGGCAAAAATTACTACTGGCTGACATTTTTTGGCCAAAAATCAAGGAAAAAAGGCATTTTCGAAAATTTTGAAAATTGTGCGGACTTAAGATTTTTTCATTTTAAGGCAAATTTGGGACTGGCTGAGGGGCTTGCCCCTAAAGACAGTCCCCGCGTGATACAGAAGGACATGACAGTGCTGCTCCCTTAACATTTTATCCGAGCCGGAACGGCTCGGCTAAGAAAACATTGATGAAATAACGTTAAGATATAACACTGATTCTGTCATCTTTGTTACTTTTTGTCAAAATGTCATTTTAGACAGCATTACTAATAGTCAGTCAGCATCTGCAAAAGAGAAGAGCAAACTACTCTGAGCGACAAACACCTGACCCAATGACCCAACTCCTGCTCCTGGCCACGCCTGCCCCCTAGGTGGTCGCGTTTTTCGCATAAAAATCAATACATTCGTGGTGGCAGGGGTAGGGGCCCCTGGCCATAGTAAATCCCATTATCACGGGACCCAAAGCAAAATTTTTCGCACGATCTTTTAACCTACCCGTTAGAAATTGCTAAAAATTTGCATGCGGGCCTGAATCGGTGAGAAACTGACAAAATTTTTGGTCTCATCTTGATTAAAGTGTTCTTTGTTGCACTTTTTGCCAGTTGGGGGGGTAAAATCGCGACTTTTTGGGAAAAGTCATCCCCGCACGAACTTTTTTGAAATTTTTTCACTTTTTTTCAGAAGAAACTTTGATCAAGCACAGGTAGGGGTGTTATACCGCGCAATGAATTCAGAAGCCACAGAAGTCAAAAATTTTCAAAAAATCACAATTTTTGGCATTTTTTTGCACTTTTTTGAATTTTCTCATAAATGGTTGACTTTTGACTTGTGACTTCTATGATAAAAGTTGTCTGTCGTCGATAAATAATGGGGGTCACAGAAGTGTAGTTTTGTTGTAGGAGCACTCTAAACCTCATTTTTGATCAAAATTCTTTGGCGGTTGGGGGGCAAAAGTGCACTCTTCTTAAAGGGTTTAGTGCTAACCTAATTGAGCTATTGATGTTCTGTAAAGTCCTGTCGGCTATCCAAGTAGTTAATAATGCACGCGAGTAATAAAAAACGGGAATAAAATAAAATTTTTTGAAGAAATTGAAATTTACTTTTTGAATTTTTGACCCAATTTTTCGAAAATTTGACCAAAAAACGCTTAAGTCCGAAAAAATTCAAAGTTTCAAAAAAGTGATTTTTGATGCCAAAAACGTGTTTCTTGGGCGAAAATTACTACTGGCTGCTATTTTTTGGCCAAAAATCAAAGAAAAAACGATTTTTTTTAAAATATCGAAATTTTTGCGAACTTCTGATTTTTTCAATATAAGGCAAAATCGGGACTGGCTGAGGGGCTTGCCCCTGAAGACAGTCCCCGCGTGATACAGAAGGACATGACAGTGCTGCTCACTTAACATTTTATCCGAGCCGGAACGGCTCGGCTAAGAAAACATTGATGAAATAACGTTAAGATATAACACTGATCTTTTTTGTTAGTTTATTTTCAAAAATCATGTTAGACAGCATTTCTAATGATCAGTCAGCAACTGCAAAAGAGATGCGCAAACAACTGTGAGCGGCAAACACCTGACTCACTGACCGAACACCTGCCTTTGGCCACGCCTGCCCCCTAGGTGGTCGCGTTCACACATTTAAATAACAAGTTTTCCCCAGATTGGCGGGGTAGGGGCCCTGCCAGATAGTATTCCTTTAACTAAGGATCCAGGGTGCAAAAAGTTTTGCGATCTCGAAAACGAGCCGTCAGAAGTTGATGAGACTTTGCATGTGGTCTGGAAATGGTGAAAAAATGACTTTGTATATGGTCCCATCTTGGTTGAAACCTCGTGAATTGCACTTTTGGCCGGTTGGGGGTTCAAAAACCGACTTTTTGAGAAAAGTCATCCCCGCTAGCAATTTTTTGAAAAATTTTCAACTTTTTCAAAGCACGGTTTGATCAAGCACAGGTAGGAGAGTTATAGCCCGCAGACAAGTCGGAAGTGACAGAAGTCAAAATTTTTCAAAAAATCGTGATTTTTGACAATTTTTTCGTGATTTTTGACTTTTCTCGGAAACGATTGACTTTTAACTTTTGACTCCTATGATAAAAGTTGTCTGCCGTCGAAAAGTAGTGAGGGTCATAGAAGTGTAGTTTTGGCGTAGGAGCACTCTAAACGTTGTTTTTGGTCATCGTTTTTTTGACGGTTGGGGGGCAAAAGTGTCCTTTTCTTAAAGTGTTTAACGCTAACCTATTCGAGCTATTGACGTTCTGTAAAGTCCAGTCGGCCAACCAAGTAGTTAGTAATGCACGCAAGTGATAAAAAAAGCAAAAAAATTAAAAGTTTTTGAAAAAAATGAAATGAAATTTTTGAAATTTTGACCCAATTTTTCGAAAATTTGACCAAAAAACGCTTAAGTCCGAAAAAAAATTAAACTTTCGAAAAAATGATTTTTGATGCCAAAAACGTGCTTCTCGGGCGAAAATTACTACTGGCTGCTATTTTTTGGCCAAAAATCAAAGAAAAAACGGTATTTTTAAAATGTCGAAATTTTTGCGAACTTCTCATTTTTTCAATATACGGCAAAATCGGGACTGGCTGAGGGGCTTGCCCCTGAAGACAGTTCCCACATTAAACAGAAGGAAATGATGATGCAGCCCCTTGGAAATTCATCCCGAGCCGGAACGGCTCGGCCAGGTAGACTTTGATGATATAACAAAAAGACCGAATTTTATGCGTTCTTATCTTTACTTTGAGAGAAAATCATATCAGCCTTTTCTGTTTTTGACCGGAGGGCAGCCCCAAATTGGCCTACGCAAACTACTGTGAGCGGCAAACACCTGACCCAGTTTGACCGCTTGCCGAGAGGCGAAACTCCTGACGGAGCTAGGTGGTCGCGTTCACACGTTTAAATAACAAGTTTTCCCCAGATTGGCGGGGTAGGGGCCCTGCCAGATAGTATTCCTTTAACTAAGGATCCAGGGTGCAAAAAATTTTTGCGATCTCGAAAACGAGCCGTCAGAAGTTGATGAGACTTTGCATGTGGTCTGCAAATGGTGAAAAAATGACTTTGTATATGGTCCCATCTTGGTTGAAACCTCGTGAATTGCACTTTTGGCCGGTTGGGGGGGTCAAAAACCGACTTTTTGAAAAAAGTCATCCCCGCTAACAATTTTTTGAAAATTTTTCAACTTTTTCAAAGCGCGGTTCGATCAAGCACAGGTAGGAGAGTTATAGCCCGCAGACAAGTCGGAAGTGACAGAAGTCAAAATTTTTCAAAAAATCGTGATTTTTGACAATTTTTTCGTGATTTTTGACTTTTCTCGGAAACGATTGACTTTTCACTTTTGACTCCCATGATAAAAGTTGTCTGCCGTTGAAAAGTAGTGGGGGTAATAGAAGTGTAGTTTTGGCGTAGGAGCACTCTAAACGTTGTTTTTGGTCATCGTTTTTTTGACGGTTGGGGGGCAAAAGTGTCCTTTTCTTAAAGTGTTTAACGCTAACCTATTCGAGCTATTGACGTTCTGTAAAGTCCAGTCGGCCAACCAAGTAGTTAGTAATGCACGCGAGTGATAAAAAGTGCAAAAGAATTAAAAGTTTTTGAAAAAATTAAAATTAAATTTTTGAACTTTTGACCCAATTTTTCGAAAATTTGACCAAAAAACGCTTAAGTCCGAAAAAAATTAAACTTTCGAAAAAATGATTTTTGATGCCAAAAACGTGCTTCTCGGGCGAAAATTACTACTGGCTGCTATTTTTTGGCCAAAAATCAAAGAAAAAACGGTATTTTTAAAATGTCGATATTTTTGCGAACTTCTGATTTTTTCAATATAGGGCAAAATCTGGACTGGCTGAGGGGCTTGCCCCTGAAGACAGTCCCCACATTAAACAGAAGGAAATGATGATGCAGCCCCTTGGAAATTCATCCTGAGCCGGAACGGCTCGGCCAGGTAGACTTTGATGATATAACAAAAAGACCGAAATTTATGCGTTCTTATCTTTACTTTGAGTGAAAAGCATATCAGCCTTTTTGGTTTTTGACCGGACAGCAGCCCCAATTTGGCATACACAAACTACTATGAGCAGCAAACACCTGACCCAGTTTGACCGCTTGCCGAGAGGCGAAACTCCTGACGGAGCTAGGTGGTCGCGTTCACACATTTAAATAACAAGTTTTCCCCAGATTGGCGGGGTAGGGGCCCTGCCAGATAGTATTCCTTTAACTAAGGATCCAGGGTGCAAAAAGTTTTGCGATCTCGGAAACGAGCCGTCAGAAGTTGATGAGACTTTGCATGTGGTCTGGAAACGGTGAAAAAATGACTTTGTATATGGTCCCATCTTGGTTGAAACCTCGTGAATTGCACTTTTGGCCGGTTGGGGGGGTCAAAAACCGACTTTTTGAGAAAAGTCATCCCCGCTAGCAATTTTTTGAAAATTTTTCAACTTTTTCAAAGCGCGGTCCGATCAAGCACAGGTAGGAGAGTTATAGCCCGCAGACAAGTCGGAAGTGACAGAAGTCAAAATTTTTCAAAAAAACGTGATTTTTGACAATTTTTTCGTGATTTTTGACTTTTCTCGGAAACGATTGACTTTTCACTTTTGACTCTCATGATGAAAGTTGTCTGCCGTTGAAAAGTAGTGGGGGTCATAGAAGTGTAGTTTTGGCGTAGGAGCACTCTAAACGTTGTTTTTGGTCATCGTTTTTTTGACGGTTGGGGGGCAAAAGTGTCCTTTTCTTAAAGTGTTTAACGCTAACCTATTCGAGCTATTGAAGTTCTGTAAAGTGCAGTCGGCCAACCAAGTAGTTAATAATGCACGCGAGTAATAAAAAGTGCAAAAAAAAATAAAAATTTTCGAAAAAAATGAAATTAAATTTTTGAATTTTTGACCCAATTTTTCGAAAATTTGACCAAAAAATGCTTAAGTCCGAAAAAAATTAAACTTTCAAAAAAACGATTTTTGATGCCAAAAACGTGTTTCTCGGGCGAAAATTACTAGTGGCTGCTATTTTTTGGCCAAAAATCAAAGAAAAAACGGTATTTTTAAAATGTCGAAATTTTTGCGAACTTCTGATTTTTTCAATATAGGGCAAAATCGGGACTGGCTGAGGGGCTTGCCCCTGAAGACAGTTCCCACATTAAACAGAAGGAAATGATGATGCTGGCCTTAGAAAATTCATTCCGAGCCGGAACGGCTCGGCCAGGTACACTTTGATGATATGGCAAACAGAACGCATTTTGTGCTTTCCTATCTTTAGTTTGATTGAAAAGCATATCAGATTTTTTGTTTTAGAGCAGGCAGTCTCCGTAGTTTGGCAAACGCGTGGCACTACTGTGAGCGGCAAACACCTGATAAAGTTTGACCACTTGCCGAGAGGCGAAACTCCTGACGGAGCTAGGTGGTCGCTGTTTTTGCATTATTTATCATGTAGGGCAGGGGTAGGGGCCCCGCCCGGTTCTCGGTTCTACCCATATATGTCCAAAAAAAATTTCTGATACCGTTCTCCTAACCCATCCTATGAATTTTTCTAATTTTTTGCATGCGGCCTTGAATCGGTGAAAAAATGACTTTTTCCTTATGGCACTTTTTGATTGAACTTCGCGTTGTTGCACTTTTTGAGAGGTTGGGGGGGTCAGATATTCACTTTTTGAGAAAAATGGCCAAAAAAACCCACTTTTTATAAGGAAAAAATTTTTTTTTCATAAAAGGTCAAATATTAGGCAGAGGTAGGCACGTCTGGGCCACCAATCAGATCCGGGGTGATAGAAGTCAAATTTTTGAAAAATTTCATGATTTTTGACAATTTTTGGTGATTTTTGACTTTTTCTCCAAAATGGTTGACTTTTGACCTTTGTTGCCCATGATAAAAAAGGTCTGGCGTCAAAAAATAGTGGGGGTACAGAAAGGGTGACTTTTCATGAAAGCAACTCAAAAAAGAGAATTTTGAAAATTTTTTGTAAAAAAAGTTGAATTTTTGTCCATTTTTAGTACTTGTTTTCTCCTGAACTAAAAAAACTAGGGAGGTTCTGTAAAAGCCATTTGGGACCCCAATGAGTTGCAAAAGATAGGCCACTTTTAAAACGGGGAAAGAATTGCAACTTTTTACAAAAATTTGATTAAAAATTTGAAAAATTTTACCTAAATTTTGAAAAAATTTTGAAATTTTTCTAAGTCCAAAAATCGAAAAATTTTAAAATCGTTTTTTCGGCCTAAAAACCGTTTCCCGCTCCCCCTGGGATAAAATTAGGTCGATCTGAACGGTTTTTCCAGCAAAAATCAAAAATTAAAATTTTTCAATTTTTGAACTTGTAATTTTTTTCGAAAATTTTTAGAGGGCATGTTCTGTGGGGCTTGCCCCACAACATGACCTCTCAGGAATTCAAAAGCTTCTAACACATCCTTTTTTGGGCCTCATAACCTCGTAGAGCACTTTTAAAACGCATTAACTGCATTTCGAAAAACTTAGTGGGTCAACCTCTCAGGATGTCAGTGCCCGAAGGGCACTGCCAGAAAACAATTAAAAACAAGTTATATGCACACTTGTAAACTCATTGAAGTCATCGTGAGCGCTAAAGACAACAACTAGCGGGAAAAGTGGCCCTCAGGGGCCATCTAAGTCTTTTAGGCTGGGGTAGGGGCCACAGCCGTTCTAAAGTATAACATATAAAAAATGAAGGTTTTATGCGAGATCTCGTGACTGGCCCGTTAGGATTGGCTGAATTTTTGCATGCGGCCATGATTTGGTGAAAAAATAATAAGTTCTTTAGTGAACTTTGCTCTTGAATCACTCTTTGTTGACCTTTTTGACAGGTTGGGGGGGTCAAAAATGACTTTTTTCAAATTTTGCCCTAAAAATCATATTTATTTTGAATTTTGTTTCTTGTTCACTAAAGGACATTTACCTGACACTGTCGGACATGTTTAAAAAACCTGAGAAGTCAAAAGTCACAGAAGTCAACTTTTTCCAAAAAGTCATGATTTTTGACAATTTTTGCAAATTTTTTGAGTTTTCTCCAAAATGGTTGACTTTTGACTCCTGTTGATGATGGAACAAAATGTCTGGCGTGTTGAAATAGGTTTATAATAGTAAGGGTAACTATATGAAAAAAGCACTCAAAACAAAGATATTTTAGAAAAATTGTCAACAAAAATCGAAAAAATATGGAATTTTGATGCGCTTTATCTTCTCATCTAATCATAATAGACATGTGCTGTAAAGGCCAATTAGCAGACCAAGTAGTAGCAATTGGATGCCGGTTCATAAAAACGAGAAAAAATTTCAACTTTTTTTAAAAAAATTTAATCAAAATTTTGAAAATTTTAACAAAAAATGAAAAAATTTTGAAATTTTTCTAAGTCCAAAAATCGAAAAATTTCAAAATTTTTGTTGGGGCCCAAAATGTATTTTTTATTGCCCCAGGGACCAAAATAGGCCATTTTGAACACTTTTTGGGCCAAAAATCACAATTTGAAAATTTTTGTTTTTTTAACATAGAAAAATTTCGGATATCAGGTGTATGCCTGACAAAAAACATCCCTGGTTGATATTTTCTGAAAAATTGCCACAAAATAAAACTTCTTGAACTTTTTCACCCCATAGCTATAAATGGACGTAGGGCGGGCGCATGTATAAACCTCCAATAATGTGGAGAAGTTGACGTCACAAAACTCGTTTTTTTCTAAAAAGTCATGATTTTTGACAATTTTTTTTGTGATTTTGGACTTTTTCTCCAAAATGTATAACTTTTGACACGTGTTCACATGGCTGACGCCAAAAAATAAGGGAGGTCTATTATCGTTGACTTTTGATAAAAACCAGTCAAAAAAGATTTTTTAAAAAAATTGTCAAAAAATTCTTCTTTGTCCGTTTTCAGCAGATCCTGAACTAAAAGCGTTAGCGAGGTTCTGTAAAAACCAATTGAGGCACCAATGAATTGCAAATGATAGGCCACTATAAAAACGAGCAAGGAATTTCCGCTTTTTTAGAAATACTGTAATAAAATTTCTAAATTTTGACCTCAATTTTGAGAAATTTTTGAAAAATTTTCTAAGTTCAAAACCCGAAAGATTTTAAAATTAATTTTTTGGCCTGAAAACTGTTTTCGCTCCCCTGTGGTGGATATTGGTCAATCTGTAGTTTTGACAAAGTGTTGACAAAAATTGAAAATTAAAACTAATCAGTTTTTGAACAGTTTTTTTGTATGTTTTTGAGTATGAGTTTTCGTCGTGGGTGGAAATCATAACTGGATCATGATTCTATTTGACAGACTATGGAGTTCTTTAAAAATAGTTTTAACTTCAACGTTCAATTGCCAAATAAACAAGTCTCGTGCTGCAATTCCTTACAATACTACTCGTAATGTTTTCAGCCAAATGTGTGTGTTGGTTTTGGATCTGTTGCTTTTTGTTTAAAAAAAGGGAGTAGTTATTTTTGACCAATTTTTCCATTAAAAAATCTGGAGCCAATTAAATTATCTGAAAAAAGGTTAAATGAAAAATGAGATATGAGATAAAAAAAGACAACAAAATACAAAAAAAATAACTTACACAACTTGAGTTACAACGGCAGATGAAATTGATTTGTTATGTTTTTTAAAGGAAAAGCATATCTTTAAAAAACAAACTGATTTCTTTTAAAGTTAATGTCTCAAAATTAAGTGTAACCTAAAAGCGCAATATATGTTCCTCGATACTTATTACCATTTGACTGCCGCTATTTTTAAAGATATGCCATTTATTCCTTTACAAAAAGTGAAGAGAATCATAAATTTCTTTCCGGCTCCTGATTATATCATGGGCTTATAACTGATTTTATTCACAATAAATTGATTGTTTCCCCCCACAGGTTTCCTTAATTGCAATATATTTGGCCTCCATGTAAAGAGATGGCTTTTACGATCAGCAAACTAGAATAATCGCTGTCCGTTCGCAATTAAAATTAGAAAACATTAGTTCTGAAAATTTGTTCTTAAACACAAAAGTTCTAGCACTCCTCATGCAAAAGAGTTCATGCAAGAGAGAGTTGGTAAACCTCTTCTGCAGAATTATTTGCAAGTATATCCACATGTAAAAGAAAAAAACTTTTTAAGTTACCAATTTAAATGATAATATTCACTTATTTGTTCTCTAACACTTGTCAAAAAAGATTGGCCTATTGATTTGGACTCCATTCCTTGCATAAGCTAGATTTGTGACAAGTTTTTTGCATTCTTCTAAATTTTGCCTATTTTCAACAACAAAACACTGGAACATATAGATCAAAATTTAAATTTTTTTTTCTGTTTCTTTGAAGGTTATAGCAAACGAAAATGATTCAAAACTTTGCATTAAGGAAATCTTCGTTTTTTTTCAGGGTCGAGTACAGTATAGATGAACTTGTTAAAACTTTTGCTCAGAATTATCATCCATATTTTCTAGCTACATTCACTTTTTGTACGCTTTACAGTACTTTTTTACGTGTATTTTTATTATTCACCTTTTTTCCAGCTAAGCAATGTTGACAGATGTCTACATCATGCGTCGACAGAAGTTTTTCTTTATTTCAAATTTTACATTGATAAGGCTTACATTCTTTTGTTCAAAAAGTCTGAATATAGGAGAATACTTTATCTTTCGGGCATTAAAAATTCGACAATAATTTTTTTTACACATTCAATCGATTAGAAAATTCATCGGGATTACGTTTTTAGTGAAATTTTTTTTGGTTTTAGGTTTTTATAAGATTGATTAGGTTGTCCTTCCAATCATTATTTTGGCTAAAAAATATTTGAAGAATGATTGATTATAAACCAAAACCATCTGATAAATTTCTTCTGGCGAGATTAGTAATTGTAGAAAACATTATTTTTAAGAGCAGCCAAAAAACGCATTTGCTGACGGGTAAAATTAATGGAAGTAACTGCTTATTGGTATGTATTTCCAACAATGTCATTAGGCCTACATCAAATTGAGCATGGAAAATATTTTTGCCTTGTACATGTACCTATTTATTCATGACACTCATTTGCGGTTCCTTGGTCTCATCAACCTCCTCAAATGACATGCTGAAATTAGCTTTAGTGCTTTTCTACAATCCAACTTAAATTATCTGTGTGTCATTTAGAACGCTTTGACTCCTGTTAATCGGCCTTTAGACTGTTCTAGAGAATCGAAGAGTAAAACAAAAATTTTAATTTCATTTTCACAATGAAATTGTTGTTTTCTGAAAGCCTGAAAATATGTGTCTCATTAGTTTCTATTGGACTTTTAGTGTCATCTGTTTCAATTTATCTTTATTGCTGTGTCTGTTTTCCAAGATGTCAACTCTATAGCATGCACGCTCCTCTCGGTTATCAAAAGTTTACGCTCAAGAAGAAACAAATAAGAAAAACAGTTTGCTACCTTCTTTTGAAAATCCATAAATTCTAAATGGTTTTCATTTTGTCAAAAAAAGTGTCTGTGGTTCACATTTGCACTTCTATTGCTAAAAAATAGCAAAATGAATGTCGTCGGTTTGGTGGAATGAAACTCAACCAAACAGCTTTATTCCCGGCCAAAGGCTTTCAAAACTTTTATCGTTTATCAGTAAACTTAGTAATGACAGAAGAGCAACTATTGAATACTGTATGATGACAAAACACTTAATCATCAGATAGTCAAATGACAAACTTTGATGAGAAAAGAAACAAATTATTTTTAGATAAGTTGGTTTTCTTTTTCAGGTCTTGAATCTGTTTCCACACTAATCCAGGTACTATCAAAACCTACAGATTTTCATCTTGTGTTTCTTTTTAGGTATTGCTCAAGCATCAAAGTTTTGCTTTCTTAAAATTTTGCAAGGGTTTTAAATTATGTTAGATACAACCGTTAATTAAATGTTGAAAATAATTTAACTTTTTTCTGAAACCGAAAACGTAGTGTGAAGGTTCACAACAGTAATCAAAATTTGTATTTATGAGCTGCATTTATTTCTGATTTATCCAATGAGGTTTTGGATAAATAGTTGAGGAACCAGGCAACTGAAAGCCGACGAAAGTACCATAGGCTTTGAAGACAAATGCTTTCATTTTATTTAAAGTCCATTTACTGAATATCTAATTCGACAAACAAAACAATTTCGTAAAAGTATTTGCGAGAGTGAGCAAAGGTAATTTAATTATATCCACTGGCTGATTACGTCTGTTATTACGAATACCAATATTTTTTTTATTTTTTGGCAAATTTTTCAAATGAGATATGTTGGTTTCGCAGATAAAGTGACAGCGCGATGCTGTAATGGTCCATTCGTTAATTTATATATTTAGCTTTATCTTATATCAACAAAGACTCAGCGGCTGGCTCAAAACTAACTTAAATATGTGAAATGGAATTGGAACTTTTGAAGAGTGTTATAAAGAGTTTGATTATTTTAAAGAACTGCGGAAAAAATTGTTTCTATATTTGGTTTCCAATCCACAGCTACATATCAGAGATTACAAAAAAACAAAGTAAGCGAAGAAAAAATATTCATCAGAAATTGTAGGGAAAAAATTGTTTTGCTGTTTTGCAATATTTCTCTCTATGGATCTGAGGTTGTTTGAGTATCTATGACCAACTGCTATGATGAAGTTTGGGAGTGGTAAATAAAAAATTATTTCAATTTTTTCTATCAGAATGATGTTTACATATTGCTATTTTGGTTATGAAAATTCGAATAAACTGTTAATAATTGCTACGTGTTCGCTTTTTTCAATCCTAAATGTTTTCGAGATGTTAACCAGCTAATTTGCTTTACCTAAGGCATTTCAAGCTTTTGGGAAAATATTTAGGACGAGCGATAGGGCTTCTTTATCTAGTTGATCTCCATTATCTTTTTTGATCTTATTGCTTTGTGAATCAGCGGGTTAATTTTTTTCAAACCAAAATATTTGAAGTAAGAACATATTCAAGCCTTCTGTTCTCTTTTCATAATGAGTTAATGAGTCAGTATTTTAAACGCCCTAGAAGATTTAAAAATCAAGTCCTTTTTGATTTTGTTTTTGTTCGAATAGCAAAATTTTGAATGCTTTTTGTTCAAATGGTCAGGTTCACACAGCACAGAAATAGGGCTGTCGAGGGGGCTTGTCCCCCGAGAAACAGCCCCTCGAAAAAATCAGAAAAAATGGTTGTTCTAATATTTTTTTCGCAGCCGGACGGCTAATTTTAAAATCCCAGAATCAGGAACTGGAAATTCGAGATAGAAATTCAATTAGATTTGTTTCCATTTTGAGATAAAATCAGTATATTGGATAGAAGAGGATCAATGAAGTTTCTAACAGAACCGATGCACCAATGCAAATCAATCCTGCTTGTTCAATCATTTTGTCATGGTCAGTTTCACTTCAAAGCTGTTTGAAATGCTTCAGGTTGTAATTTTTCACTTTTTAAAATATTCTGCATTGAATTTCAAAAATGTTTTTATCTATCAATATAAAGCTCTATGATAAATTGTGCTGTAACAAAGTTGAAGCCTGAAGTCTTTGGTGCGAAAAAAATTTTTTTCCTTAATTTATCAATAGAACGATAACGATATTTTGCTTTCATGCACTTTTTGGATCAATTTAGAGCAAACCCTATTAATATGGTGAAAATTTTTCAAAGTTTTTTGGAAATTTTTTAATCCATGTCCTTTAAGGGTTCAAAATTGAAGGTTGAAGAATTGTACTTTTAACGTAGCAGTACTCCTATACTTGGTTTTGGACAAATCCTTTTTAGCGGTTGGTGGAAACAGACGCCGTTTTCAAAGGTTCAAAATAACGCGCGGGACGCCGTTCAAAATAATTGTTTCATTCTGCAAATTCCAGGAAGTCATCCAAGGAGTTACAAATGCATGCAAGGATAAAATACAACAAAAAATTCGAAGATTTTGAATATGTTGAACAAGACATCTCAACCTAAACTTTGAATTTTTTGAACTTTTTTTCAAACTCAAAGAACGGAAAGTCAATTTTCAAAACAAAGATTTTTCCCTGTGTCTGGATTCAAACAAGGCTAATATTTAAAGTTTTACAATCCAAATATGAAAAATTATTTTTAAATTTGTAAACTTTTAAATATAAAAGTTTTTTTCAATTAGGGCATGTGGGGGGTGTACCTCAAAACACCTTCATGCCCATTTCATTAAGTAAGGTTGTAACTCTTTGCTGGACAACATGGTTTCAAAGACGGATAGATTTGAGTTCGAGGTGATTGCTGTAGGATATCAAGTTGTGGCAGTGCCCGAAGGGCGCTGCCAGATAATTTTTGATATAAACAAAGCGGGAAACAAGAACAAACAGCCCCGCTCTCAGCCGACCAACCACTTGCCGAGCGGGAAAACACCTGATCACTAGGTGGCCGTGCACTATATCACATCTAAGTCTTTTAGGCTGGGGTAGGGGCCACAGCCGTTCTAAAGTATAACATATAAAAAATGAAGGTTTTATGCGAGATCTCGTGACTGGCCCGTTAGGATTGGCTGAATTTTTGCATGCGGCCATGATTTGGTGAAAAAATAATAAGTTCTTTAGTGAACTTTGCTCTTGAATCACTCTTTGTTGACCTTTTTGACAGGTTGGGGGGGTCAAAAATGACTTTTTTCAAATTTTGCCCTAAAAATCATATTTATTTTGAATTTTGTTTCTTGTTCACTAAAGGACATTTACCTGACACTGTCGGACATGTTTAAAAAACCTGAGAAGTCAAAAGTCACAGAAGTCAACTTTTTCCAAAAAGTCATGATTTTTGACATTTTTTGCAAATTTTTTAATTTTTCTCCAAAATGGTTGACTTTTGACTCCTGTTGATGATGGAACAAAATATCTGGCGTGTTGAAATAGGTTTATAATAGTGAGGGTAAGTATACGAAAAAAACGCTCAAAACAAAGATTTTTGCAAAAAATTGTCGAAAAAAATCGAAAAAATGTGGAATTTTGTTTCGCTTTTTCTTCTCATCTAATCACGATAGACATGTGCTGTAAGGGCCAGCTGAGAGACCAAGTAGCTGCAATTGGATGCCGGTTTATAAAAACGAGAAAAAAATTCAACTTTTTTCAAAAAAATTAATCAAATTTTTGAAAATTTTAACAAAAAATGAAAAATTTTGAAATTTTTCTAAGTCCAAAAATCGAAAATTTTCAAAATTTCTTTTTGGGCCCAAAACATATTTTTTATTGCCCCAGGGACCAAATTAGGCCATTTTGAACACTTTCTGGGCCAAAAATCACAATTTAAATATTTTTGTTTTTTTAACATAGAAAAATTTTGGATATCATGTGTACGCCTGACAAAAAACATCCCTTGTTGACATTTTCTGAAAAATAGCCACAAAATCAACCGTCTTGGACTTTTTCACCCAATAGCCATAACAGGACGTAGGGCAGGCGCATGTATAGACCACCAAAAATGCGGAGAAGTTGAAGTCACAAAAATCAAATTTTTTCTAAAAAGTCATGATTTTTGACAAATTTTTTTGTGATTTTGGACTTTTTCTCCAAAATGGATAACTTTTGACACGTGTTCACCATGGCTGACGCCAAAAAATAAGGGGTTCTATTATGGTTGACTTTTGATAAAAACCAGTCAAAAAAAAATTTTTTTTAAAATTGTCGAAAAATTCTTTATTGTCCGTTTTCAGCAGATCTTTTCTCCTGAACTAAAAGCGTTAGCGAGGTTCTGTAAAAACCAATTGAGGCACCAATGAATTGCAAATGATTGGCCACTATGAAAACGAGTAAGGAATTCCAACTTTTTTATAAATATTGTAATAAAATTTCTAAATTTTGACCTCAATTTTGGGAAATTTTTGAAAAATTTTCTAGGTTCAAAACCCGAAAGATTTTAAAATTCATGTTTTGGCCTGAAAACTGTTTTCGCTCCCCCTTGTGGTTTAAATTGGTCAATCTGTAGTTTTGAGAAAGTGTTGGCAAAAATTGAAAATTAAAATTTTTCAGTTTTTGAACTGTTTTTTTTTTGTATGTTTTTGAGTATGAGTTTTCGTTGTTGTTGGAAATCATAACTTGATCGTGATTTTATGTGAAAGATCATGGAGCTCTGTCAAAATAGTTATAACTTCAACGTTCGATTGCCAAACAAACAAGTTTCTTGCTGCGATTCCTTACAACACTTATCGTAACTTGTAATGTTTTCAGCCAAATGGGTGTGTTGGTTTTGGATCTGTTGCTTTTTGTTTTAAAAAAGGAGTAGTTTTTTTGGCCAATTTTTTCAATCAAAAATCTGGAGGCTGAGTTATCAAATAAATCATCTGAAAAAAGGTTAAATGAAAAACGAGATATGTGATAAAAAAGACCAAAAAAATACAAAAAAATAACTTAAACAACTTGATGAATTATAACGGCAGATGAAATTGATTTGTTATGTTTTTATAGGAAAAGCATATATTTAAAAAACAAACTGATTTCTTTTAAAGGTAATGTATCAGAATTAAGTGTAACTTAAAAGCGCAATATATGTTCCTCGATACTTATTATCATTTGACTGCCATTATTTTTAAAGATATGCCATTTATTCCTTTACAAAAAGTGAACACAATCTTAAATTTCTTTCCGGCTCCTGATTATATCACGAGCTTATAACTGATTTTATTCACAAAATTTATTGATTGTTTCCTCCCACAGGATTCCCTGATTGCAATATATTGGCCTCCATGTAAGGAGATGACTTTTACGATCAGCAAACTAGAACAATCGCTGTCCGTTAGCAATTAATGTTAGAAAATATTAGTTCTGAAAATTTGTTCTAATTTGTACAAAAGTTCAAGCACTCCTCATACAAGAGAGTTCATGCAAGAGAGAGTTGGTAAACCTCTTCTGCAGAATTATTTGCAAGTATATCCTCATGTAAAAAAAACTTTTTAAGTTACCAATTTAAATGATAATGTTCACTTATTTGTTCTCTAACACTTGTATAAGAAGATTGGCCTATTGATTTGGACTCCATTGCGCTCATAAGCTAGATATTTGGCAATGTTTTTGCGTCCTTCTAATTTTTGCCTATTTTCAACAACGAAACACTGAAACATCTAGATCAAAATTTTACTTTTTTTCCTGTTTCTTTGGAGGTTATAGCAAACGAAAATGATTCAAAAACTTTGCATTAAAGAAATTTTCGTTTTTTTCAGGGTCGAGTACAGGATAAATAAACTTGTTGAAAATATTGGTCACAATTATCATACATATTTTCTAGCTACATTTACTTTTTGTACGCTTTACAGTACTTTTTTACGTGTATTTTTATTATTCACGTTTTTTGCAGCTAAGCAATGTTGACAGATGTCTACACCATGCGTCGACAGAAGTTTTCCAGTTTTTTTCAAATTTTACATTGATAAGGCTTGCATTCTTTTGTTCAAAAAGTCTGAATATAGGACAATACTTTATCTTTCGGGCAATAAAAATTCTACAGTAACTTTTTTTACACATTCATTCGATTAGAAGATTCATCGGAATTATGTTTTTGGTGAATTTTTTTGGGCTTACCTTTTTATAAAATTGTTTAGTTTGTCCTTCCAATCATTATATTGGCTAAAAAATATTTGAAGAGTGATTGAGTATAAACCAAAACCATCTGATTATTTTCTTCTGGAGAGATTTGTAATTGTAGAAATTATTATATTTAAGAGCAGCCAAAAAAAACATTTACTGACGGGTAAAATTAATGGAAGTAACTGATTATTGGTATGTATTTTTTATAATGTCATTAGGCCTACATCAGATTGAGAATGGAAAACATTTTTGCCTTGTATACGATCCTATTTAGTTATGACGGTTCTTTTTGCGGTTCATTTGCGGTTCTTTGGTCTCATCAACCACCTCAAATGACATGCTGAAATTTGTTTTAGTGCTTTTCTTCAACCCAAGTTAAATTAATTGTGCGTCATTTAGAGAATTAGAACGCTTTGTCTCATGTTAATCTGACTTTAGGCTGTTCTAGAGAAACGAAGAATAAAACAAAAATTTTAATTTCATTTTCACAATGAAATTGTTGTTTTCTAAAAGCCTGAAAATATGTATCTCAATAGACTCTATTGGACTTTTAGTGTCATCTGTTTCAATTTATTTTTATTGCTATGTCTGTTTTCCAAGTTTTCAACTCTATAGGATGCACGTTGCTCTCGGTTATCAAAAGTTTACGCTCAAGAAGAAACAGATATGAAAAAGAGTTTGCTACTTTATTTCAAAAAACCATGAACTCTAAATGGTTTTCATTCCGTTAAAAAAATTTTTCTGTGATACACATTCGCACTTCTCTTGCTAAAAAAATAGCAAAATGAATGTCGTCGGTTTGGTGGAATGAAACTAAACCAAACAGCTTTATTCCCGGCCAAAGGCTTTCAAACATTTTATCAGATATCAATAAACGTAGTAATGACAGAAGGGCCACTATTGAATACTGTATGATGACAAAACACTTAATCATCAGATAATCAATTGACAAACTTTGATGAGAAAGAATCCAAGTAATTTTAGATAAGTAGGTTTTCGTTTTCAGGTCTTGACTCTGTTTCCACACTAATCCAGGTACCATCAAAACCTACAGATTTTCATCTTATGTTTCTTTTTAGGTATTGCTCAAGCATCAAAGTTTTGCTTTCTTAAAATTTTGCAAGGGTTTTAAAGTATTTTAGAGACAACCGTTAATTAAATATTGAAAATAATTTAACTTTTTTTTGAAACCAAAAACGTAGTGTGAAGGTTCAGAACATTAATCAAAATTTGTATTAATGAGCTGCATTTATTTACTTCTAATTTCCAATGAGTTTTTGGATAAATAGTTGAGGAACCATACAGCCGAAAGCCGACGAAAGTATCATAGGCTTTAAAGACAAATGCTTTCATTTTATTTTAATTTTCATTTACTGAATATATAGTTCGAACAACAAAACAATTTGGTAAAAAGTATTCGCGAGAATGAGCAAAGGTAATTTAATTATATCCAGTGGTTGATTACGGTTGTTATTAGGAATACCATTTTTTTTATTTTTTGGTGCACTTTTCAAATGAGTTATGTTGGTTTCGCAGATAAAGTGACAGCGCGATGCTGTAATGGTCCATTCGTTAATTTATTTATTTAGCGTTATCGTATATCAACAAAAACTCAGCTGGCTTAAAACTAACTTAAGTATGTGAAATAGAATTGGAACTTTTGAAGAGTTTTATAAAGAGTTTGATTATTTAAAGAACTGCTGAAAAAATTGGTTACAAAAATTTGGTTTCAAATCCACAGCTACATATCAGAGATTACAAAAAACAAAATAAGCGAAGAAAAAATATTCATCAGAAATTGTAGGGAAAATTTTGCTCTTTTGCAATATTTCTCTCTATGGATCTCAGGTTGTTTGAGTCTCTATGACCAGCTGCTATGATGAAATTTAAGAGTGGTAAATAAAAAATTATTTAAATTTATTTCTATCAGTATGATGTTTACATATTGCTATTTTGGTTATGAAAATTCGAATAAACTGTTAATAATTGCTAAGTGTTCGCTTTTTTCATTCCTAAATGTTTTCGGGATGTTAATCAGCTAATTTGCTTTACCTAAGGCATTACAAGCTTTTAGGAAAATTTTTAGGACGAGCGATAAGGCTTCTTTATCTAGTTGATCTTCTTTATCTTGATCTTGCTTGATCTCATTGCTTTTTAAATCAGCAGGTTGATTTTTTTTTCAAACCAAACTATTTGAAGTAAGAACATATTCAAGCCTTCTGTTCTCTTATCATAATGAGTTAATGAGTCAGTATTTTAAACGCCCTAGAAGATTTAAAAATCATGTCCTCTTTTGTTTTTGTTTTTGTTCGAATAGAAAAGTTTTTTTTTGTCCCAATAGAAGGCTTTTTGTCCAAATGGTCAGGTTGACACAGCTCAGAATTGGGGCTGTCGAGGGGGCTTGTCCCCCGAGAAACAGCCCCTCGAAAATATCAGAAAAAAACGGTTGTTCTGATCTTTTTTTTCGCAGCCGGACGGCTAGTTTTAAACTCCCAGAATCAGGAACTAGAAATTAGAGAAAGAAATTGAAAGAGATTTCTTTCCATTTTGAGATAAAATCAGTATATTTGATAGAAGAGAATATATGAAGTTTCTAACAGAACCGATGTTGACCAATGCAAAACAATCCTACTTGTTCAATCGTTCGTTATGGTCAGTTCCACTTCAAACCTTTTTGAAATGCTTCAGGTCGTAATTTTTCAGTTTTTTAAAATATTCTGCATCGAATTTCAAAAATGTTTTTATCAATTAATAAAAAGCTCTATGATAAATTGTGCTGTACCCAAAGTTGAAGCCTGAAGTTTTTGGTGCGAAAAAAAATTTTTCCTTATTTGTCAATAGAATGATCATCCGCCAACGATATTTTGCTTTCATGCACCTTTTGGATCAACTTAGAGCAAACCCTATTAAGATGATGTAAATTTTTCAAAGTTATTCCCAATTTTTTTATCCATGGACTTTAAGGGTTCAAAATTGAAGATTGAAGAACTGTAGTTTTGACGTAGCAGTGCTCCTATACTTGGTTATGAACAGATCGTTTTTAGCGGTTGGTGGAAACGGACGCTGTTTTCAAAGGTTTAAGATAACGCGCGGGACGCCGTTTAAATTAAATTTTTCATTCTGCAATGTCCAGGAAGTCATCCAGGGAGTTACAAATGCATGCAAGGATAAAATACAACAAAATTTCGAACATTTTGAATATGTTGAACAAGATATCTCAACCTAAACTTTGAATTTTTTGAATATTTTAAATTCAAAGAACGGAAAGTCAATTTTCGAAAACAAAGACTTTTTCCTGTGTCTGGATTCATACAAGGCTAATCTTTACAGTTTTACAATCCAAATAAAAAACTTATTTTTTTTGAATTTGTAAACTTTTAAATTCATAACTTTTTTTCAATTAGGGCATGCGTGGGGTGTACCACAAAACACCCGCATGCCCAATTCATTAAGTAAGGTTGTAACACTTTGCTGAACGATATGGTTTCAAAGACGGATAGATTTGAGTTCGAGGTGATTGCTGGAGGATATCAAGTTGTGGCAGTGCCCGAAGGGCGCTGCCAGATAATTTTTGATATAAACAAAGCGGGAAACAAGAACAAACAGCCCCGCTCTCAGCCGACCAAACACTTGCCGAGCGAGAAAACACCTGATCACTAGGTGGTCGCTGTTTTTGCATTCGTTATCCGGTAGGGCGGGGTAGGGGCCCTGCCCGGTTCTAGTATTTTATCCATATATCACCGGACCGGGACCTCCGTGCATGTTCTCGAAAACTATCCAGTAACTTTTTCTAATTTTTTGCATGCGGCCATGAATTGGCGAGAAAATGAGAAGTCTCTTAGTGACTTTCTTGATTGAAGCACTCCTTCATTGACTTTTGAGCAGGTTGGGGGGGTCAATTTTCGAGATTTTCAGAAAAATGGCCAAAAAGTCCAATTTTTTGAACTTTTTTGGCCCCCAGTCATAAAGAGTCATTTATCAGGCACAGATAGGGGTCTCTAAAAATGCAAGAAAATCAGAAGTCACAAAAGTCAAAATTTTTTGAAAAGTCATGATTTTTGTCAAAATTTTCATATTTTTAGTATTTTTTCAAAAACAGTTGACTTTTGACCCTTCTTTATTATGGAACAAGTTGTCTGACGTCGAAAAATACGTTTATAATAGTAAGGGTACCAAGGTCCAAAAGTGACTCAAAAAAGAGTTATTTCAGAAAAAATGTTTAAAATAGTTGAATTTTTGTTGATTTTTGATACCTTTTATCTCCTCAACCAATAACGATAGACATGGTCTGTAATGACTAGTAGAGCTCCAAGTGAGTTAATGATCGGTGAAGGTTAAAAAAATTTGCAAAAAATGTGTAAAAAGTTGAAAAATTTGAAAAAAAAATCGAAAAAAATTTGACAATTTTTTAAAAAATTTTTGAAAATTTTCTAAGTCCGAAAATCAAAAAATTTTAAAATTGATTTTTGGTCAAAAAAACTCTTTTACCGTACTCCTGAGACCAAAATACATTCATCTGTACAGTTTTTCGACCCAAAAATGAAAATCAAAATTTTCGACTTTTTAGACAGGATTTTTATCCGAAATTTTAAAAAAAACTGTGGGCATTTTTTGTGGGGCTTGACCCCACAAAAAGCCCACACTGAAAATACCAAATGCACCCTACAATCACTCCTCCTACCTAGAGTATTGAAGTCTTCCATTTTATGAAAAAAATCAAGCTCCAATCTACTTAGAGTGACATTATACTGACAGTGCCCGAAGGGCACTGCCAATATGCTATGATAAGAATGAGCGCGAAAGCGCAACGGATGCGTAGCAGACTGATGTTAGGAACAAGTAACAACGAGGACGTGGCCCTCAGGGGGGCCACTAATGACTACTAGGTGGTCGCTGTTTTTGCGTTATTTATCCGTTAGGGCGGGGTAGGGGCCCTGCCCGGTTCTAGTAGTTGTTCCATATATCACCGGACCGGGACCTCCGTGCATGTTCTCGAAAACTATCCAGTAACTTTTTCTAATTTTTTGCATGCGGCCATGAATTGCCGAGAAAATGAAAAGTCCCTTAGTGACTTTCTTGATTGAATCACTCCTTCATTGACTTTTGTGCAGGTTGGGGGGGTCAATTTTCGAGATTTTCAGAAAAATGGCCAAAAAGTCCAATTTTTTGAACTTTTTTGCCCCCCAATCATAAAGAGTCATTTATCAGGCACAGATGGGGGTCTCTAAAAATGCAAGAAAATCAGAAGTCACAAAAGTCAAAATTTTTTGAAAAGTGATGATTTTTGTCAAAATTTTCATATTTTTGTTGTTTTCTCAAAAACAGTTGACATTTGAACTTTCTTTATCATGGCAAAAAATATCTGGCGTCAGAAAATACGTTTATAATAGTAAGGGTAATAAGGTCCAAAAATGACACAAAGAGGAGTTATTCGAGAAAATTTGTTAAAAAAAGTTGAATTTTTGTTGATTTTTGATACCTTTTATCTCCTCAACCAATAACGATAGACATGGTCTGTAAAGCCTAGTAGAGCTCCAAGTGAGTTAATAATGGGAACCGATTCTAAAAAATTGCAAAAAATAATTAAAAAATTAAAAATTTTGGAAAAAATTTCGAAAAAAATTTGACAAATTTTTCAAAAATTTTTGAAAATTTTCTAAGTCCAAAAATCGAAAAATTTTAAAATTAGTTTTTGGTCAAAAAATGATTTTCCCGTACCCCTGAGACCAATTTACATCGATCTGCATAGTTTTTTGACCCAAAATTGAAAAAAAAAATTTCGAGTTTCTTGGACTTGGAAATTTTCCAAAATTTTAAAAAACTTTGTGAGCAATTTTTGTGGGGCTCGTCCCCACAAAATGCTCACACTGATAAACCAAAATTCGATGTATTTTTTTCTCCTCAGTCCTGAAGTCCGCTGGAAAACCGGATGAAGTGAAAAAGAAATAAATTTTAGTGTTATCAACAACTGTAGTGCCCGAAGGGCACTGCCAGATAAAGATCAAATGTACTAAGTGAACAAAAACACTCAAATTGGGAACAAATTGAGCTGAAAGCGCCTGATTCAGGGCAAACACCTGCCTTTGGCCACGCCTGCCCCCTAGGTGGTCGCTGTTTTTGCATTCGTTATCCGGTAGGGCGGGGTAGGGGCCCTGCCCGGTTCTAGTATTTTATCCATATATCACCGGACCGGGACCTCCGTGCATGTTCTCGAAAACTATCCAGTAACTTTTTCTAATTTTTTGCATGCGGCCATGAATTGGCGAGAAAATGAGAAGTCCCTTAGTGACTTTCTTGATTGAAGCACTCCTTCATTGACTTTTGAGCAGGTTGGGGGGGTCAATTTTCGAGATTTTCAGAAAAATGGCCAAAAAGTCCAATTTTTTGAACTTTTTTGGCCCCCAGTCATAAAGAGTCATTTATCAGGCACAGATAGGGGTCTCTAAAAATGCAAGAAAATCAGAAGTCACAAAAGTCAAAATTTTTTGAAAAGTCATGATTTTTGTCAAAATTTTCATATTTTTAGTATTTTTTCAAAAACAGTTGACTTTTGACCCTTCTTCATAATGGAACAAGTTGTCTGACGTCAAAAAATACGTTTATAATAGTAAGGGTACCAAGGTCCAAAAGTGACTCAAAAAGGAGTTATTTCAGAAAAATTGTTTAAAATAGTTGAATTTTTGTTGATTTTTGATACCTTTTATCTCCTCAACCAATAACGATAGACATGGTCTGTAATGACTAGTAGAGCTCCAAGTGAGTTAATGATCGGTGAAGGTTAAAAAAATTTGCAAAAAATGTGTAAAAAGTTGAAAAATTTGAAAAAAAAATCGAAAAAAATTTGACAATTTTTTAAAAAATTTTTCAAAATTTTCTAAGTCCGAAAATCAAAAAATTTTAAAATTGATTTTTGGTCAAAAAAACTCTTTTACCGTACTCCTGAGACCAAAATACATTCATCTGTACAGTTTTTCGACCCAAAAATGAAAATCAAAATTTTCGACTTTTTAGACAGGATTTTTATCCGAAATTTTAAAAAAAACTGTGGGCATTTTTTGTGGGGCTTGACCCCACAAAAAGCCCACAATGAAAATACCAAATGCACCCTACAATCACTCCTCCTACCTAGAGTTATGAAGACTTCCATTTTATGAAAAAATTAAGCTCCAATCTACTTAGAGTGACATTATACTGACAGTGCCCGAAGGGCACTGCCAATATGCTATGATAAGAATGAGCGCGAAAGCGCAACGGATGCGTAGCTGACTGATGTTAGGAACAAGTAACAACGAGGACGTGGCCCTCAGGGGGGCCACTAATGACTACTAGGTGGTCGCGTTTTTTTTTTATAAGTCAATTCACCCGTTTGGCAGGGGTAGGGGCACCTGTCCGTAGATCTCCCATTAACATGGGACCCAAGGCCCAAAATCTCGCGCGATTTTCTAACCTACCCATTAAAAATTGCTAAAAACTTGCATGCGGGCCCGAATCGCTGAGAAACTGACAAAATTTTTGGTCTCATCTTGATTAAAGTGTTCTTTGTTGCACTTTTTGCCAGTTGGGGGGGTAAAATCGCGACTTTTTGGAAAAAGTCATCCCCGCACGAACTTTTTTGAAATTTTTTCACTTTTTTTCAGAAGAAACTTTGATCAAGCACAGGTAGGGGTGTTATACCGCGCAATGAAGTCAGAAGTCACAGAAGTCAAAAATTTTCAAAAAATCACAATTTTTGGCTTTTTTTGCATTTTTTTTGAATTTTCTCACAAATGGTTGACTTTTGACTTGTGACTTCTATGATAAAAGTTGTCTGTCGTCGATAAATAATGGGGGTCACAGAAGTGTAGTTTTGGTGTAGGAGCACTCTAAACCTCATTTTTGATCAAATTTTTTTTGGCGGTTGGGGGGCAAAAGTGCACTTTTCTTAAAGGGTTTAGTGCTAACCTAATTGAGCTATTGATGTTCTGTAAAGTCCTGTCGGTCATCCAAGTAGTTAATAATGCACGCGAGTAATAAAAAACGGGAATCAATTAAAATTTTTTGAAAAAATTGAAATTTACTTTTTGAGTTTTTGACCCAATTTTTCGAAAATTTGACCAAAAAACGCTTAAGTCCGAAAAAATTCAAAGTTTCAAAAAAGTGATTTTTGATGCCAAAAACTTGCTTCTCGGGCAAAAATTACTACTGGCTGCTATTTTTTGGCCAAAAATCAAAGAAAAAACGATTTTTTTAAAATATCTAAATTTTTGCGAACTTCTGATTTTTTCAATATAAGGCAAAATCGGGACTGGCTGAGGGGCTTGCCCCTGAAGACAGTCCCCACGTGTTATAGAAGGACATGACAGTGCTGCTCCCTTAAAATTTTATCCGAGCCGGAACGGCTCGGCTTAGAAAACATTGCTGAAATTACGTTAAGATATAACACTGATTCTGTCATTTTTGTTACTTTTTGTCAAAAAGTCAAGTGAGACATCATAACTAATGATCAGTCAGCAACTGCAAAAGAGATGCGCAAACAATTGTTAGCAACAAACACCTGACACACTGACCGAACACCTGATTTGGGCCACGCCTGCCCCCTAGGTGGTCGCTGTTTTTGCATTATTTATCTTGTAGGGCAGGGGTAGGGGCCCCGCCCGGTTCTCGGTTCTACCCATATATGTCCGAAAAAAATTTCTGAGGTCGTTCTCCTAAACCAACCTATGAATTTTTCTAATTTTTTGCATGCGGCCTTGAATCGGTGAAAAAATGACTTTTTCCTTATGGCACTTTTTGATTGAACTTCGCGTTGTTGCACTTTTTGAGAGGTTGGGGGGGTCAGATATTGACTTTTTGAGAAAAATTGCCAAAAAATCCCACTTTTTATAAGAAAAAAAATTTTTTTTCATAAAAGGTCAAATATTAGGCAGAGGTGGGCATGTTTGGGCAACCAGTCAGATCCGGTGTGATAGAAGTCAAACTTTTGAAAAATTTCATGATTTTTGACAATTTTTGGTGATTTTTGAATTTTTCTCCAAAATGGTTGACTTTTGACCTTTGTTGCCCATAATAAAAAATGTCTGGCGTCGAAAAATAGTGGGGGTTTAGTAAGGATGACTTTTCATGAAAACCACTCAAAAAAGAAATTTTTGAAAAAATTTTGTAAAAAAAGTTGAGTTTTTGTCCATTTTTAGTACATGTTTTCTCCTGAACTAAAAACGCTATCGAGGTTCTGTTAAAGCCATTTGGGGCACCAATGAGTTGCAAATGGTAGGTCACTATGAAAACAGGGAAAGAATTGCAATTTTTTCCAAAAATTCATTTAAAAATTTCAAAATTTTTACCTAAATTTTGAAAAAATTTTGAAATTTTTCTAAGTCCAAAAATCAAAAAATATTAAAACCGTTTTTTCGGCCTAAAAACCGTTTCCCGCTCCCCCTGGGATAAAATTATGTCGAACTGAACGGTTTTTCCCGCAAAAATCAAAAATTAAAAATTTTCAATTTTTGAACTTGTAATTTTTTTCGAAAATTTTTAGAGGGCATGTTGTGTGGGGCTTGCCCCACAACATGACCTCTCAGAAATTCAAAAGCTGCTAACACATCCTTTTTTGAGCCTCATAACCTCGTAGAGCACTTGTTAAACGCATTGACTGCATTTCGAAAAACTTAGTGGGTTCAACCTCTCAGGATGTCAGTGCCCGAAGGGCACTGCCAGAAAACAAATAGAAAAAGTTATATGAACACCTGTGAACTCATTCAAATTATCGTGATCACTAAAAATACAAACTAGCGGGAAAAGTGGCCCTCAGGGGCCACTAATAAGGCTAGGTGGTCGCGTTCACACATTTAAATAACAAGTTTTCCCCAGATTGGCGGGGTAGGGGCCCTGCCAGATAGTATTCCTTTAACTAAGGATCCAGGGTGCAAAAAGTTTTGCGATCTCGGAAACGAGCCGTCAGAAGTTGATGAGACTTTGCATGTGGTCTGGAAATGGTGAAAAAATGACTTTGTATATGGTCCCATCTTGGTTGAAACCTCGTGAATTGCACTTTTGGCCGGTTGGGGGGGTCAAAAACCGACTTTTTGAGAAAAGTCATCCCCGCTAGCAATCTTTTGAAAATTTTTCAACTTTTTCAAAGCGCGGTTCGGTCAAGCACAGGTAGGAGAGTTATAGCCCGCAGACAAGTCGGAAGTGACAGAAATCAAAATTTTTCAAAAAATCGTGATTTTTGACAATTTTTTCGTGATTTTTGACTTTTCTCGGAAACGATTGACTTTTCACTTTTGACTCCCATGATGAAAGTTGTCTGCCGTCGAAAGTAATTGGGGGTCATAGAAGTGTAGTTTTGGCGTAGGAGCACTCTAAACGTTGTTTCTGGTCATCGTTTTTTTGACGGTTGGGGGGCAAAAGTGTCCTTTTCTTAAAGTGTTTAACGCTAACCTATTCGAACTATTGACGTTCTGTAAAGTCCAGTCGGCCAACCAAGTAGTTAGTAATGCACGCGAGTGATAAAAAGTGCAAAAAAGTTAAAAGTTTTTGAAAAAAATGAAATAAAATTTTTGAATTTTTGACCCAATTTTTCGAAAATTTGACCAAAAAACGCTTAAGTCCGAAAAAAATTAAACTTTCGAAAAAATGATTTTTGATGCCAAAAACGTGCTTCTCGGGCGAAAATTACTACTGGCTGCTATTTTTTGGCCAAAAATCAAAGAACAAGCAGTATTTTTAAAATGTCGAAATTTTTGCGAACTTCTGATTTTTTCAATATAGGGCAAAATCGGGACTGGCTGAGGGGCTTGCCCCTGAAGACAGTCCCCACATTATACAGAAGGAAATGATGTTGCAGCCCCTTGGAAGTTCATCCCGAGCCGGAACGGCTCGGCCAGGTAGACTTTGATGATATAACAAAAAGACCGAATTTTATGCGTTCTTATCTTTACTTTAAGTGAAAAGCATATCAGCCTTATTGGTTTTTGACCGGACAGCAGCCCCAATTTGGCATACACAAACTACTATGAGCGGCAAACACCTGACCCAGTTTGACCGCTTGCCGAGAGGCGAAACTCCTGACAGCCCTAGGTGGTCGCGTTTTTCGCATAAAAATCAATACATTCGTGGTGGCAGGGGTAGGGGCCCCTGGCCATAGTAAATCCCATTATCACGGGACCCAAAGCAAAATTTTTCGCACGATCTTTTAACCTACCCGTTAGAAATTGCTAAAAATTTGCATGCGGGCCTGAATCGGTGAGAAACTGGCAAAATTTTTGGTCTCATCTTGATTAAAGTGTTCTTTGTTGCACATTTTGCCAGTTGGGGGGGGGGGGGGTAAAATCGCGACTTTTTGGGAAAAGTCATCCCCGCACGAACTTTTTTGAAATTTTTTCACTTTTTTTCAGAAGAAACTTTGATCAAGCACAGGTAGGGGTGTTATACCGCGCAATGAAGTCAGAAGTCACAGAAGTCAAAAATTTTCAAAAAATCACAATTTTTGGCATTTTTTTGCATTTTTTTGAATTTTCTCACAAATGGTTGACTTTTGACTTGTGACTTCTATGATAAAAGTTGTCTGTCGTCGATAAATAATGGGGGTCACAGAAGTGTAGTTTTTGTGTAGGAGCACTCTAAACCTCATTTTCGATCAAAATTTTTTTGGAGGTTGGGGGGCAAAAGTGCACTTTTCTTAAAGGGTTTAGTGCTAACCTAATTGAGCTATTGATGTTCTGTAAAGTCCTGTCGGTCATCCAAGTAGTTAATAATGCACGCGAGTAATAAAAAACGGGAATAAATTAAAGTTTTTTGAAAAAATTGAAATTTACTTTTTGAGTTTTTGACCCAATTTTTCGAAAATTTGACCAAAAAACGCGTAAGTCCGAAAAAATTCAAAGTTTCAAAAAAGTGATTTTTGATGCCAAAAACGTGCTTCTCGGGCGAAAATTACTACTGGCTGCTATTTTTTGGCCAAAAATCAAAGAAAAAACGATTTTTTTAAAATATCGAAATTTTTGCGAACTTCTGATTTTTTCAATATAAGGCAAAATCGGGACTGGCGGAGGGGCTTGCCCCTGAAGACAGTCCCCACGTGTTATAGAAGGACATGACAGCTCTGCTCCCTTAAAATTTTATCCGAGCCGGAACGGCTCGGCTTAGAAAACATTGCTGAGATTACGTTAAGATATAACACTGATTCTGTCATTTTTATTACTTTTTGTCAAAAAGTCAAGTGAGACATCATAACTAATGATCAGTCAGCAACCGCAAAAGAGATGCGCAAACAATTGTTAGCAACAAACACCTGACTCACTGACCGAACACCTGATTTGGGCCACGCCTGCCCCCTAGGTGGTCGCGTTCACACATTTAAATAACAAGTTTTCCCCAGATTGGCGGGGTAGGGGCCCTGCCAGATAGTATTCCTTTAACTAAGGATCCAGGGTGCAAAAACTTTTGCGATCTCGGAAACGAGCCGTCAGAAGTTGATGAGACTTTGCATGTGGTCTGGAAATGGTGAAAAAATGACTTTGTATATGGTCCCATCTTGGTTGAAACCTCGTGAATTGCACTTTTGGCCGGTTGGGGGGGTCAAAAACCGACTTTTTGAGAAAAGTCATCCCCGCTAGCAATTTTTTGAAAAATTTTCAACTTTTTCAAAGCGTGGTTCGATCAAGCACAGGTAGGAGAGTTATAGCCCGCAGACAAGTCGGAAGTGACAGAAGTCAAAATTTTTCAAAAAATCGTGATTTTTGACAATTTTTTCGTGATTTTTGACTTTTCTTGGAAACGATTGACTTTTCACTTTTGACTTCCATGATGAAAGTTGTCTGCCGTCGAAAATTAGTGGGGGTCATAGAAGTGTAGTTTTGGCGTAGGAGCCCTATAAACGTTGTTTTTGGTCATCGTTTTTTTGACGGTTGGGGGCAAAAGTGTCCTTTTCATAAAGTGTTTAACGCTAACCTATTCGAATTATTGACGTTCTGTAAAGTGCAGTCGGCCAACCAAGTAGTTAGTAATGCACGCGAGTAATAAAAAGTGCAAAAAAATTAAAAGTTTTTGAAAAAATGAAATTAAATTTTTGAATTTTTGACCCAATTTTTCGAAAATTTGACCAAAAAACGCTTAAGTCCGAAAAAAATTAAACTTTCGAAAAAATGATTTTTGATGCCAAAAACGTGCTTCTCGGGCGAAAATTACTACTGGCTGCTATTTTTTGGCCAAAAATCAAAGAAAAAAACGGTATTTTTAAAATGTCGAAATTTTTGCGAACTTCTGATTTTTTCAATATAGGGCAAAATCGGGACTGGCTGAGGGGCTTGCCCCTGAAGACAGTCACCACATTAAACAGAAGGAAATGATGATGCAGCCCCTTGGAAGTTCATCCCGAGCCGGAACGGCTCGGCCAGGTAGATTTTGATGATATAGCAAAAAGACCGAATTTTATGCGTTATTATCTTTACTTTGAGTGAAAAGCATATCAGCCTTTTTGGTTTTTGACCGGACAGCAGCCCCAATTTGGCATACACAAACTACTATGAGCGGCAAACACCTGACCCAGTTTGACCGCTTGCCGAGAGGCGAAACTCCTGACGGAGCTAGGTGGTCGCGTTTTTTTTTATAAGTCAATTCACCCGTTTGGCAGGGGTAGGGGCCCCTGTCCGTAGATCTCCCATTAACATGGGACCCAAGGCCCAAAATCTCGCGCGATTTTCTAACCTACCCATTAAAAATTGCTAAAAACTTGCATGCGGGCCCGAATCGCTGAGAAACTGACAAAATTTTTGGTCTCATCTTGATTAAAGTGTTCTTTGTTGCACTTTTTGCCAGTTGGGGGGGTAAAATCGCGACTTTCTGGAAAAAGTCATCCCCGCACGAACTTTTTTGAAATTTTTTCACTTTTTTTCAGAAGAAACTTTGATCAAGCACAGGTAGGGGTGTTATACCGCGCAATGAAGTCAGAAGTCACAGAAGTCAAAAATTTTCAAAAAATCACAATTTTTGGCTTTTTTTGCATTTTTTTTTGAATTTTCTCACAAATGGTTGACTTTTGACTTGTGACTTCTATGATAAAAGTTGTCTGTCGTCGATAAATAATGGGGGTCACAGAAGTGTAGTTTTGGTGTAGGAGCACTCTAAACCTCATTTTTGATCAAATTTTTTTTGGCGGTTGGGGGGCAAAAGTGCACTTTTCTTAAAGGGTTTAGTGCTAACCTAATTGAGCTATTGATGTTCTGTAAAGTCCTGTCGGTCATCCAAGTAGTTAATAATGCACGCGAGTAATAAAAAACGGGAATCAATTAAAATTTTTTGAAAAAATTGAAATTTACTTTTTGAGTTTTTGACCCAATTTTTCGAAAATTTGACCAAAAAACGCTAAGTCCGAAAAAATTCAAAGTTTCAAAAAAGTGATTTTTGATGCCAAAAACGTGCTTCTCGGGCAAAAATTACTACTGGCTGCTATTTTTTGGCCAAAAATCAAAGAAAAAACGATTTTTTTAAAATATCGAAATTTTTGCGAACTTCTGATTTTTTCAATTTAAGGCAAAATCGGGACTGGCTGAGGGGCTTGCCCCTGAAGACAGTCCCCACGTGTTATAGAAGGACATGACAGTGCTGATCCCTTAAAATTTTATCCGAGCCGGAACGGCTCGGCTTAGAAAACATTGCTGAAACTACGTTAAGATATAACACTGATTCTGTCATTTTTGTTACTTTTTGTCAAAAAGTCAAGTGAGACATCATAACTAATGATCAGTCAGCAACTGCAAAAGAGATGCGCAAACAATTGTTAGCAACAAACACCTGACCCACTGACCCAACACCTGACCCCTGGCCACGCCTGCCCCCTAGGTGGTCGCTGTTTTTGCATTCGTTATCCGGTAGGGCGGGGTAGGGGCCCTGCCCGGTTCTAGTATTTTATCCATATATCACCGGACCGGGACCTCCGTGCATGTTCTCGAAAACTATCCAGTAACTTTTTCTAATTTTTTGCATGCGGCCATGAATTGGCGAGAAAATGAGAAGTCCCTTAGTGACTTTCTTGATTGAAGCACTCCTTCATTGACTTTTGAGCAGGTTGGGGGGGTCAATTTTCGAGATTTTCAGAAAAATGGCCAAAAAGTCCAATTTTTTGAACTTTTTTGGCCCCCAGTCATAAAGAGTCATTTATCAGGCACAGATAGGGGTCTCTAAAAATGCAAGAAAATCAGAAGTCACAAAAGTCAAAATTTTTTGAAAAGTCATGATTTTTGTCAAAATTTTCATATTTTTAGTATTTTTTCAAAAACAGTTGACTTTTGACCCTTCTTCATAATGGAACAAGTTGTCTGACGTCAAAAAATACGTTTATAATAGTAAGGGTACCAAGGTCCAAAAGTGACTCAAAAAGGAGTTATTTCAGAAAAATTGTTTAAAATAGTTGAATTTTTGTTGATTTTTGATACCTTTTATCTCCTCAACCAATAACGATAGACATGGTCTGTAATGACTAGTAGAGCTCCAAGTGAGTTAATGATCGGTGAAGGTTAAAAAAATTTGCAAAAAATGTGTAAAAAGTTGAAAAATTTGAAAAAAAAATCGAAAAAAATTTGACAATTTTTTAAAAAATTTTTCAAAATTTTCTAAGTCCGAAAATCAAAAAATTTTAAAATTGATTTTTGGTCAAAAAAACTCTTTTACCGTACTCCTGAGACCAAAATACATTCATCTGTACAGTTTTTCGACCCAAAAATGAAAATCAAAATTTTCGACTTTTTAGACAGGATTTTTATCCGAAATTTTAAAAAAAACTGTGGGCATTTTTTGTGGGGCTTGACCCCACAAAAAGCCCACAATGAAAATACCAAATGCACCCTACAATCACTCCTCCTACCTAGAGTTATGAAGACTTCCATTTTATGAAAAAATTAAGCTCCAATCTACTTAGAGTGACATTATACTGACAGTGCCCGAAGGGCACTGCCAATATGCTATGATAAGAATGAGCGCGAAAGCGCAACGGATGCGTAGCTGACTGATGTTAGGAACAAGTAACAACGAGGACGTGGCCCTCAGGGGGGCCACTAATGACTACTAGGTGGTCGCTGTTTTTGCATTATTTATCATGTAAGGCAGGGGTAGGGGCCCCGCCTGTTTCTCGGTTCTTAGCATATATGTCCGAAAAAAAAAATTTGGAACGTTCTCCTAAACTACATTGTAACTTTTTCTAATTTTTTGCATGCGGCCCTGAATCGGTGAAAAAATGACTTTTTCCTTATGGCACTTTTTGATTGAACTTCGCGTTGTTGCACTTTTTTAGAGGTTGGGGGGGTCAGATATTGACTTTTTGAGAAAAATTGCCAAAAAATCCCACTTTTTGTAAGAAAAAAATTTTTTTTCAGTAAAGGTCAAATATTAGGCAGAGGTGGGCACGTTTAGGCAACCAGTCAGATCCCGGGTGATAGAAGTCAAATTTTTGAAAATTTCCATGATTTTTGACAATTTTTGGTGATTTTTGACTTTTTCTCCAAAATGGTTGACTTTTGACCTTTGTTACCTATGATAAGAAATGTCTGGCGTCAAAAAAAAATGGGGGTCTAGTAAGGGTAATTTTTCATGAAAACCTTTCAAAAAAGAGATTTTTGAAAAATTTTTGTTAAAAAAGTTTAATTTTTGTCCATTTTTAGTATATCTTTTCTCCTGAACTAAAAGCGTTAGCGAGGTTCTGTAAAAGTCATTTGGGACGCCAATGAGTTGCAAATGATAGGCCACTTTTAAAACGGGGAAAGAATTGCAACTTTTTACAAAAAATTGATAAAAAGTTTCAAAAATTTTACCTTAATTTTGAAAAAATTTTGAAATTTTTCTAAGTCCAAAAATCGAAAAATTTTAAAATCATTTTTTCGGCCTACAAGCCGTTTCCCGCTCCCCCTGGGATAAAGTTAGGTCGATCTGAACACTTTTTCCCGCAAAAATCAAAACTTAAAAATTTTCAATTTGTAATTTTTTTCGAAAATTTTTAGAGGGCATGTTCTGTGGGGCTTGCCCCACAACATGACCTCTCAGGAATTCAAAAGCTTCTAACACATCCTTTTTTGGGCCTCATAATCTCGTAGAGCACTTGTAAAACGCATTGACTGCATTTCGAAAAACTTAGTGGGTTCAACCTGTCATGATGTCAGTGCCCGAAGGGCACTGCCAGAAAACAAATAAAAAAAGTAATATGAACACATGTGAACTCATTCAAGTTATCGTGAGCGCTGAAAATAACAACTAGAGGAAGACGTGGCCCATCAGGGGCCACTAATAACCTCTAGGTGGTCGCCCTTTGCATCAAAAATACGGTAGGGTGGGGTCGGGGCCCCGCCCGGTCTAAAACCAAATACCTATATACCCTGAAAAAAATAAAAGTGGGTTTCTCAAAATTGTTTCAATAAAATTCTCCAAATTTTTGCATGCGACCCCGAATGGCCGAGAAAATGAAAAGTCCCTTAGTGAAGTTTTTGATTGAACTTCTCCTTCATGGGTTTTTGGGCAAATTTTGGGTTCAATTTTGCCCAAATTTTGGGTTTTTTTGCTCTAGTTTCTTTTGTGTTAATTTTTACGTCTTTTTTCATAAGGGTGAATTATGATCAATTTTAGTTGCAGTCTGGTCCACGTAAACAGTTTTCTGCTAACTTTTTCCAGTTTTTCAGAAAATGTACATTTTTGACCCATTTTTATGCATTTTATAAAAATTTTGCAGTTTTCTCCCAAAATATTGATTTTTTCACTTTTTTCATTAAAGGGAACTTTGTCTGCCATGAAAAATCATGTCGGTTGTAATAAAGGTGTTTTGGTGGAAAAACTTACAGATTTTGAAAAAAACTGAAAAAACATAATTTTTCCAAAATTTTTTTTCATTTTTTCGACCGTTTTTCTAAAGCTGTACCTTTGAAACCATAACCTTTAGCAATATTCCGTCAAGGTCAATCTGAAGTCCTATGACCTATAGTTGGGCCTGCATTTAAAAAAAAACGAGAGCAATCGGACTTTTGGAAATTTTTAATTTAAAAACTTCAGTTTTTGACTGAAAATTTAATTTTTTTGAAATTTTTCTAAGTGCAAAAAATTTTAAAAATTTGGAAATTTTTCTTTGATCGAGAAATATGTTGTCACGTGTTCCCTAGACCTAAGTCCCTCGCTTTCAGTGCTTTTTGGCCTTATGAAAACGCAAAATTTTAGAAAAATGTTAAAATTTTCAAATTATGGCATTTTGATCAACATTTTTGTATACTTTCGCTAGAAAATTACACTGGGCATGCATGTGGGGCTTGCACCACATCATGCCCCTACTGAAGGTCAAAAACAAATTTCAAGCCCGATTTTCTGCCACCATTGAGAAAATGAGTTTCTAAAATTTTTGCGTAGTTCAATGCGTACTTTCGTCCAAAGTGCAACAGCGTGTTAGCGCCCGAAGGGCGCTACCATCTTCTTTGCCACCCACTCATTCACAACAAGATTATGAAAACGGCTAAAACGCCTGCGAGGACAATCAAACTAATGACTCTCAACTGACCGCCTGGGGCAAACACCTGATTCTAGATGGCACAGTTCCTTTAGTCAAGTGTATGTAATTATATCTGATTATTTCTTGTAAAAATCATTCGATAACACGCAAAACAAATCCAAAAACAAGGTAACGCGTGTTACGCGCTCCCAGGTTGAGGTCCTAGACGAAAGCAAGTCTGTCCAGATCGAAGATGAACGCACGAGGGGGCGTCGTGTGTTCAAAATTACATCGTCTGGAAACATCAAAAAACGCACGAAAGTCTGAACTTGAAAGTACGAAAGTCTGGTGAACGCACGAAGTTCCGAGAATTAACGCACGAAATTCTGAAAATGAAGGCACAAAAATCTAAACATGAACGTACGAAAGTCCGGTGAACGTCTGGCACTCATCCTGGGCTATTAAGTGTGTTGTCGTGAGCATCTCGTGTCTTGACAAAACTCAAGTTTTAAACGCAAAAACTCGTATTATTAGCTTTTACCTAATTTTACGTCTAGTAATGCAGCTGTATCTTGAATAAATTTTAATATTTAGCATGGTATGGCGATGAAAAGACACGTAATTCTTTTTCTTCGGAAGAACTTTATGACATGTGATGTTGATGTAAAAAACCGGTTGATGGGCCTTAGTTTGGAATCGAATGCTCAAATCTCTGGATTGACGCCAGCGGGCTGATGACATATTAAAGTACTAAAGCTTCATAATATAAAACATTTCTAGCTATGGCAATTTTAAATAAAATTTATTAACCCCTATTTGCAAACCTCTGTCCCTCTATCATTTCACGCCGATTTCAATCTTTTATATAAGTAGTACTATCAATTCTGGGATCTTTTTTGCCCCCCCCCCCACGAAGTAAATTAGCACCCCATTTTTGTTTAAACATTTTGTATGCATTTTAGTTTTCTTGTATCATATATTGCATACATGAAAGCATAGTTGTTTTAAAGCAGAGACAATCCGAGCTGTTAAAAATATCTGTTGTGAAAAAAGAGCATTGAAAACTAGTGGAAAAAGTAAGAGTTGAAAACGGAAGGTTTCTTGCTTGAACAATCTGCCTTTACCCTAAAAACGCACTCAAAAAAACAGAGAAAGAAAAATAGTAAAGATGTGATAATTAGTTATGCATACGTATGAATACGTATTCCGAAAATACTGCAAGCGCGGCGGTTAGAAAATAATGTGTATCGCAATAGGTCACTGCATATAATGTAAACATCAACCAAAAACTTGCTGTTATTGCAGTTTTAGAAATTATGAGATTTGTACTATAACTTCATTCAAATAACCTGGACCCTGGTGCCAATCAGTGCAGAAACATTCTATACCAATTGTCTATCGTCGGGTATTGTATCAGTGTATCCAAGGGTATCTTACTACACATAATGTGCACTATAAAACTCACAGATACTTTTTTTCTGAAAATAGACTGAGGATCCTTGGTTTCGATTCCCATAATGTTAACTGTAAAATCATGACAAAACATCAAAAATTCCAAAAAAATGAAGTTTTGTCCGATGCACTTTTTGCGCAAAAAACGTATTAAGATTAGAAAAAATACCTGACAAAACCAGTAAAAACGAGCGAAAATCACTAAATAGACGCAGAGTGCCTGGAACCTGGGGAATTTCTGACGAAGTTGCTGATTTTTATGCGATTTGGTTTGAAAGTTTAGCTCGACGAAAACATACAGATCTGGACCGACGATATTTAATTGGAACACAATGTTTCAGTGCTGCTATAAAATGCTACTGGAGTACTGCATGCAATGTCGGCGCAATATGCGCCTTTGGGTGATTCTGGGCAAAAGATGCAATAATTGAGATTTTTTGGGTGATGTAAAATAGATTCGTTTTGAGATCCTAGTGACATTTATAGATGGAAAAGTGAATCAATTGAGAAAAATTTGGCCATGGCTGTTCCATAGCCGGTGCACATACGGAGGCATACTATATCTGCTTAAACAAAAGCCGCACTGAAAACAATTTTAATCAGCACTCAATTTACTGATTTTTTGATAGCAGATCATAGCAGCTATACCAACGCTCCTCCCTCTTTCAATGTCTCTGCGCCTAAGCTTTTAGAAATCGCGCATAAACACTAAGGGACTCACATTTTATCAACTTTTGCTGTATGACCTTTGTTCCTCGGAAAGCTAGAAGACGGAGGGAAGCTCCTTGTTACCTTTGGTCTCATTCTATTCACGCAGAGAATATTCTAAATACAACCAAAGGACGTCAGAAAGACAATAACACAATTGAAAGACTTGAAAAGTATCTAGTTGATTCACTTGAACTCGATAAAACAGTATGCCGAAATTCTTTGCTGGTTTAAATTTGACAGAAGTTTTTCAAAAAATTAAGCGCCTTCACCGTGTTCCTAATCCGCCCACTAAGATGAACTTTGTTGGAAACAGTATTTCTGGATCACCAGAAATTGCCAATACCTTCAATCAACATTTGGCCTCTGTTTTCAAAAAAGACACGAGCCCTCTTTCACTGCAACTTGTTTCCGCAGAACCCACAATTTGTCTAGAAGACATACATTTCACCAAAAAAGTTGATGATTCTAAGTTGTCATTCGGGTTCTGAGTCATACCATAAAATGCAGCCAATCTTATTGAAAACTTTGGCAACTGCCATTGTCCCAGTTGTTACTGAGATATTTAACAAAATTATAGATGAGCCTGAATTTCCAAAGAGCTGGAAGAAAGCAATAGTTAGACCTCTGCATAAAAAAGTTAGACCTCTGCATAAAAAATAGTCGAAAACTGACAAAAAGAGTTAAGGACCAGTGTCAGTGCTGTGCGCGCTGTCCTTAAATTTCGGGAAGTTATTGTATAGAGAAAATTAGGGATCGTTTAATGAAACATTTAGACAAACGCCAACATGGTTTTAGGCCCAAGCATTCAACAATCACCCGAATAATTGAACACTGTGGAAAAATTTTGCGTTATTTGGATGCTAAAGAGTTTCCATTAAGCATTTATCTCGATATTGCAAAGGCGCTCGATATAATAAACCACAAAGCAATTTTGTGGAAGCTTATTCGTTTTGGATTTGAAAAGCAGTTTCTCAAGTTTTTTGCAGATAGTTTTTCAAATGGAACGCAGTTCGTATGTTTTAAAGATAAGTTTAAATCAGAGTTAACTGCTACAAGTGGTAGTCCATAGGGTTCCGTTTTCGCGGTTTTTATGTTCGCTGTATACATTAACGCCCTTCCATCTCTAATGGAGAACAGCACATATCTGTTTACCGATGACACAAAATTTATTGGAAGTCAAATGAATTTATATTCAATACAAATTGATGTAAACAAAGCTATCAAATGGTCGACAGAAAATAGGTTGGAAATCAACATGGCAAAGTTTGAAGCTATATGTTTTGATGTGAAAAAGTTATATCAGTGTAGTGTCCATTTATACGCAGACATTACAGAAATTCCATGCAGATCTTCGGTGAATGATCTTGGTATAGTTTTTACTAATAAGTTGAAATGGGATAGTCATATCAGTCAGCGGCTCATGAAGGCACAACAAAAGTTTTTCTTCTTGAAGGGAAAGGTTCCGTTTTCTACAAATACGAGAGTAAAAGTAAGTTTATACAAAAGTAAGATTTTATCAGTTCTCCTTTACGGGTCAAATGTTTGGTTCTCGAATTGGCCAAATTGCAGAAAAATAGAAAAAATGCAAAGACGAGCGCTCAAGTGGCCTCTGAATAAGAAATTTTTCACCGATAGTGACTTCAATCAAATCCTTATTTACCACAATTTGATGCCAATCAGTTTTCGTTTGGTTCGAAATGATTTTCTTTTGCTGAACAAAATTTACAAATGTGATGCTGCCCTCAAGTTTGATGATAATTGGAAAGTTTTCAAGGGACCGCGCGGTAACCATTCTACAGCAAATCAATTTTTGAGGACAAATTTTAATTGGGTGAAATCAGACAAATTGGAAGAGTATTTGGTTTTGAGTGTTGTAAATTATGCAAGTTTTTTGCAGATTATTTATCAAACTGAACGCAGTACGTATGATTTAAAGATACGTTTTCATCAGAGTTAACTGTTACGAGTAGTAGTCCATAGAGTTCCGTTTTCGCGGTTTTTATGTTCGCTGTGTACATTAACGACCTTCCATCTCTAAGGGAGAACAGCACATATCTGTTTACCGATGACACAAAATTTATTGGAAGTCAAATGAATTTATATTCAATACAAATTGATGTAAACAAAGCTATCAAATGGTCGACAGAAAATAGGTTGGAAATCAACATGGCAAAGTTTGAAGCTATATGTTTTGATGTGAAAAAGTTATATCAGTGTAGTGTCCATTTATACGCAGACAATACAGAAATTCCATGCAGATCTTCGGTGAATCATCTGGGTATAGTTTTTACTAATAAGTTGAAATGGGATAGTCATATCAGTCAGCGGCTCATGAAGGCACAACAAAAGTTTTTCTTCTTGAAGGGAAAGGTTCCGTTTTCTACAAATACGAGAGTAAAAGTAAGTTTATACAAAAGTAAGATTTTATCAGTTCTCCTTTACGGGTCAAATGTTTGGTTCTCGAATTGGCCAAATTGCAGAAAAATAGAAAAAATGCAAAGACGAGCGCTCAAGTGGGCTCTGAATAAGAAATTTTTCACCGATAGTGACTTCAATCAAATCCTTATTTACCACAATTTGATGCCAATCAGTTTTCGTTTGGTTCGAAATGATCTTCTTTTGCTGAACAAAATTTACAAATGTGATGCTGCCCTCAAGTTTGATGATAATTGGAAAGTTTTCAAGGGACCGCGCGGTAACCATTCTACAGCAAATCAATTTTTGAGGACAAATTTTAATTGGGTGAAATCAGACAAATTGGAAGAGTATTTGGTTTTGAGTGTTGTAAATTATGCAAGTTTTTTGCAGATTATTTATCAAACTGAACGCAGTACGTATGAATTAAAGATACGTTTTCATCAGAGTTAACTGTTACGAGTAGTAGTCCATAGAGTTCCGTTTTCGCGGTTTTTATGTTCGCTGTGTACATTAACGACCTTCCATCTCTAAGGGAGAACAGCACATATCTGTTTACCGATGACACAAAATTTATTGGAAGTCAAATGAATTTATATTCAATACAAATTGATGTAAACAAAGCTATCAAATGGTCGACAGAAAATAGGTGGGAAATCAACATGGCAAAGTTTGAAGCTATATGTTTTGATGTGAAAAAGTTATATCAGTGTATTGTCCATTCATATGCAGACAATACAGAAATTCCATGGAAATCTTCGGTTAATGATCTTGGTATAGTTTTTACTAATAATTTGAAATGGGATAGTCATATCAGTCAGCGGCTGATGAAGGCACAACAAAAGCTTTACTTCTTGAAGAGAAAGGTTCCCTTTTCTACAAATATTAGAAGGAAAGTAAGTTTATACAAAAGTAACATTTTATCAGTTCTCCTTTACGCGTCAAATGTTTGGTTCTCGAATTGGCCAAACTGCAGACAAATAGAAAAAATGCAAAGACGAGCGCTCAAGTGGGCTCTGAATAAGAAATTTTTCAACGATAGTGACTACAATCAAATCCTTATTTACCACAATTTGATGCCAATCAGTTTGATGAATTTTGGAAAGTTTTCAAGGGACCGCGCGGTAACCATTCTACAGCAAATCAATTTTTGAGGACAAATTTTAATTGGGTGAAATCAGACAAATTGGAAGAGTATTTGGTTTTGAGTGTTGTAAATTATGCAAGTTTTTTGCAGATTATTTATCAAACTGAACGCAGTACGTATGAATTAAAGATACGTTTTCATCAGAGTTAACTGTTACGAGTAGTAGTCCATAGAGTTCCGTTTTCGCGGTTTTTATGTTCGCTGTGTACATTAACGACCTTCCATCTCTAAGGGAGAACAGCACATATCTGTTTACCGATGACACGAAATTTATTGGAAGTCAAATGAATTTATATTCAATACAAATTGATGTAAACAAAGCTATCAAATGGTCGACAGAAAATAGGTTGGAAATCAACATGGCAAAGTTTGAAGCTATATGTTTTGATGTGAAAAAGTTATATCAGTGTATTGTCCATTCATATGCAGACAATACAGCAATTCCATGCAAATCTTCGGTTAATGACCTTGGTATAGTTTTTACTAATAATTTGAAATGGGATAGTCATATCAGTCAGCGGCTGATGAAGGCACAACAAAAGCTTTACTTCTTGAAGAGAAAGGTTCCATTTTCTACAAATATTAGAAGGAAAGTAAGTTTATACAAAAGTAACATTTTATCAGTTCTCCTTTACGCGTCAAATGTTTGGTTCTCGAATTGGCCAAATTGCAGACAAATAGAAAAAATGCAAAGACGAGCGCTCAAGTGGGCTTTGAATAAGAAATTTTTCAACGATAGTGACTACAATCAAATCCTTATTTACCACAATTTGATGCCAATCAGTTTGATGATTATTGGAAAGTTTTCAATGGACCGCGCGGTAACCATTCTGCACCAAATCAATTTTTGAGGACAAATTTTAATTGGACAAAATCAGCCAAATTGGAAGAGTATTTTGTTTTGAGAGTTGTAAATTATGCAAATTTTCTCACCCTGCGAATCGACATCTCAACTTTTGACTGGACATGTCCAACAGTATTATTTTGGAAACAATTGAACTCTCGTTTGAAATTTAGGCTGTGAACTTTAAGAACTATCAGTATCCTGTAAATTGGTCCTGTTTTTGTAACTAATTAAAAAAGTCATTCCAGTATCGCGGGTACCAAATCAATTTAAAAAAAACGATAAAAATTTTTATAGATCCCCCATTGAGTCGCGTCATCAACCTGGAAGAATTGACACACGTGACAAAAACCAGGCGCCATTCTCACCGATCTTTGCACCCCACAGTTTGAAACGATCCTGTCACGTAGTAAATGGACAAATTTTAGCCAATCAGAAGCGACGTCGTACGCTAATCCCGTGCTCAGTCGTACGCTAATACGATCTGGTCCCGTTGGATCAGAGAGTATGTACCGACGCTGAACCAACGCTCTAAGTGGCAGACGCCTGCCGAGCAACATCTTAAGACCGGTGACTTGGTTTGGATAGTTGAGGAAACCAACCCTAGGGGTTACTACCCAACCGCTCGGATTGTGGAACTCCGTTACGGCTCCGATAGCGTCGCGCGCTCCGCTGTTTTACATACGTCGACCGGTTCACTCGTCCGCCCGCTTGTAAAACTTGTACCAGTTTTCCCAACATCTTCTTCCGGGCCGGAGGATGTTACGTAGTAAATGGACGAATTTTAGCCAATCAGAATCGAGTTTTCAAATGCGTACATAAATCGTTCTAAATTGATAAAATACGTTCTAATATACGTAGAAAGTTGCGAAAAAGTTCATTAAACCTAATTATAAGTAAATATAACCACTATATGTATCGATTCAGCTGGTTTTCGGCTTAATCTTTTTAGGTTATCTAGACAATTGTTGGATGAATACGAACCATTTTGACGTCAATAACATCAGACAAAAAACCGGTAAAAGAGCATCAAAAAAAACCTTGCCGTCTTAGTTTTCACTTATTGCATTGATCGTTAATACTGACACGTTGCTTATATGTTGTTGCTTTAATGCTTTATATACTGAGATAAAACGTCTCTGAATTTACATTCGAACTTCTGTTAGTTCGTCAGAGTTTACAGATCCCCCCATCCACCACTTCAACTTATCTCCATATCATATTTGTGTACCTTTAGTAACTTCTATTACATAAACTGAATGTCACAAATGTTATGAACTATCATTGAGAGCCTGTTGTGAACCCGTTCAACGGGTAGAATAAACTTGATAAACTCAAGCAACTAAAGCCTAGTATTTATACGTATTTATGTATCTCGCTTTTAAACATCCGTTTTTTAGGTCCAATTAATTGCTGTCAAACCTCCTTTTTTTAGTCAGCGAAAAATTGATTCAGAGAAACCACAGTATGTTTAATAAGATTGCCCAGATCAAAACCAGAACTGGATTTTGTACTGTTCAGAGTGTTTTCAGAGAGTTTTCTACTATGAGTTTTGTCTGAACAGTGTTAAAAATGAAAAGATCATAATATGTTCATAGTAAAAGCACAGACTGAGAAATACTCTGATTCAGCGCTGATTTACAATGTTACTATGGTGGGGGGGGGGGGGCGCAGCTATGGATGTTGATGTATTATACCAGGAACGTTATTATGAAAGTAAATAACATTTTCAGAAGAGAGAGCAAAACAATAATTTTTGGGAGGTGCCTAACTTTCGGCTATATAGGACTGGGGGGGGGGGGGGGGGGGGGCTTGGGGGCGCTAGCGGAGAAGATACCAACTTTATTACTCAATTTATTTGGTCATGCCTCCTTGATCCGTGGAACTAGATATGAAACCATGACAGCCAAACTTGGGACTAAATTATCAGCTTGATTATGAAATAAAACATGCTTGTAATGATAAACTGGCAATTTCCGGGGTGAAATGACAGAGGGAATGATATGGTGAAATTGTATGGTGTTAAGGCATGCGCGGTTAATTGAATCGGGAGTGAAATGAAGTGGAATCGCTTCCATACACTTCTAATTTGTAGGTCTACAACCAAGTGCGTTGTAGCTACCAGCAAAGACTAATAGAAAAGCATAGATACGTTTACAGGACTACAGATTTTCACTTTCTCAGATGTAGTACGGTATGCATTTGTATTTATATAGTTTTCACAATAGAATCAATTTTGTTAATGCGTTCGCTTTTTTTTCTGTTGAATTATTGAGATTTTTGTGACGCTTGACTGAATTTAAATTAAACTTATTTATGGTAATATAAGCGGGAATTTAATGATTACAACAGTACAGTGAGAATCAGAGAAAAATCATGTTTAAATCCCAAAAAATAATCACTTCGTTTCTCACAGCGTTGCTGCATCATGATTTTGTGAAAAAATCAAAAATTTAATCTGAGTCGTGGCAAAATTACTCCTTGGTATTTTTTGAGATTTTTTGGAACTAAAAATGCTGTTCTGCTGGAAAGAAACGCAGCAGAAATTGCAAAACAATTAGGTATGAAAATTTTGATTCAAAGTTTTTCACGTCAGGAAAACGCGGAGCAAATTATATAAAATTATTGAACAATTCAATTATCAATTTGAATTGAAAATCTAATGCTATGGAGAAATCTGTATTAAATTTCATACCCAGTGGATATTTCTTAAAATCTACTTTTCTTCAGAAAAGCTGCCTACCATTTTTTTGAAGTGAACTTATTATGTTAAATAGATAAAAAGAGAGGATAAAAACAAAACTACTATTTGGTGTGATCAAGCACGACAGAAAACATTAATTATTGACACTAATATTAAAAATTGTAGTTCTTTCCATTTTTTAAAGTCACGGATACCGTTTAAACCGTTAAGTTTTGAAAAGTCCGCTCACGAAATGCTAAGATGGGAAACTGTCCAAATAAAGAGAAGGTAAAAAGACTTTTGCCCACAGCCAGTTTACTTTCATTGTTCTAATCCGTGGTTTGATGGAAAACATTCAGCCATTCTGGCTGTAGGATTGTTGTTTTTGCTAAAAATTTGCAAAAACTTTTTGCAAAAACTTGCAAAAAATTTGCGAAAAAAATTTTAAATTTCTATATCACAGAAATATTCGAATTAGTTGCTAGTTTGCTTTGCTTATCTTTTAAAAATTGAATTCAATTATTCTTTCAGATAAAAATTCAATTTCTCCTCCTTTCTCTCTGAGACCAGTACGTCTAGCAAAATGGTTCATTCAAAATAACTTTCACTGTTTTTGTTTCTCGCAATGGGAATGATATTTTGAATGAACAATTTTGCCAGAAAACAAATTTGGCCAAAAAAAATTGGTATCTCTATTGACAGACTTGGAAGCGTTTTGTCGCCAAACTGCGAAGCGGAGGGAAACTTTAATCCAGTTAAAAATAATAATAGATTGATAAAAATTATCATTTATTTAAAACCCCCTAGTATATAACAAGGAGGTTCGATAATGTGCGTACGCACATAATGTACTGACCCCGCTCATCCACATTCTTCTTAATTGGCTACCAAATGATGAAGAGATGGAAAACTTTCAAAAAGATACACATCGTTCAATAAACAACCAATGAATACAAAAGTGCTAGAGGGCCGATGAAAATTGTTGATAATAGGACTACTAGAAAGGACAATAATAAAAATCAAACAACAAACATTTTTTACAACCAAAACTCTAAAAAAGATCTATAATAAAATTTAAGCAAATCTATAATAAAAAAATCATAACAAAATGAAACTCGTATCAGATAAAAACTGAAACAATTTAACCGGCACTTCATTAGAAAAGATATGGGACCTGTCACTAATGCGACTGGTAACAGGTAGAGAAAAAAGAGCAAATAGGTGCGCAGTTCAAAAATGATTTTTTTTGAATTTAGTTATTTGTAGTTATTATTGTCTTTAGAAATCAACTGAAACCACTAAAATGTTGATTTAAATCTACATAGGAAGCAATTGAGACATGCCATTATACAAAGTTCGATAGCGCAAAATTTCAGAGCCAGTGGGACCAACGGTTATTGTTAGAGTTTTAAAAAGAAACGAAAATTCCTTTGAAATGTGAAAATAAATAAGAAATCTAACCTTTTATGAAATCTCGTAATAACAATATTAACAAAGCCCAGAAACAAATGTTTGAAGTTAAAAGCGTTATAAGTTATAGCTTACTGGAAACGGGTTGTGACCTGTGTTTACAGAGACTGAGTTACAAACCGATCGAAAAAATTTTAAAAATACAAAGCTCAAAAACCCAAAATTATTCTAGAAAACAGACATTTTCAAAAATCACATTAGACTTAAGATTGCAACAAAAAGCAGGCGGTTTGAGTTTCAGCACTTCAGGCAGCCAATTGGACCAGTTAATAATGAGACTAAGTCACGAGCCCACATAAAAAAAAACAAAATAAAAAAGCCAAAACTTCAAACATTTTTACAACATGACACTGTTTAAGCCACTATAATGATAAGATGTTACCTGCAAGAACTGTAAATCATTTCATCTTAATAGCAACGAGTCTTCCTTATAAAAGGACTACTTAGACATGCCAACAAAAGAAACCCAAAAAATGAACAGTACAAAAATCTCGAAATTTTTTAATGAAACTATGGTCGAAGCAATCAGTCACAACGCACAGCCAAGCGCGGAAAAAAATGTCGGAATCAACAAAAATATTTGAGACACCCGATGAATGAGATTGAGTTACATGGTGTCGAAAATAAAATCAATAAAAAGAGATGAAACAAATTTTTTTTATTTAAATTGAAATTCGTTAAAACAAACAGCTATTTACTGAAACATCTAACTCGATTGAGTTATATGTCTTGGGGAATTAACAAATATCAATCGTTATTGGATAAATGAAGTACAACAACGAAAAGAAAAACAAACTTAGGCAAAATCAAAAACCCAAAAGCTTCTGCGAGATTACAGTGTCTCAGCCCAAAAAGCAATTCAACAAAAATAATTAACATATCCAGATACGCCTTTTTCCAACGTTGTACATTTTTGCTACGATTCTTTTCTTTAATTGGAGGTGTCAATAATGTGACATTTTGACAAGGAAACAAAATGAACTCATAAAATATGCAATTAGATAAAAAAAAATAAAAGAAAAATTGAAAACGCGTTTCACCAAAATGAAGAAACCATTGGTTGAATATAAAATCGTTACCGACATTATTTATACGCCACAAGAAGTCTGTTTCCGCTTGTTTTTACTGAGACTGCGCCCGAAGTTGAGAGAAATAAGACAAAATAGTGGCAAAGTTCAAAAATTCTACGATATTTTCTCAAAAACAATATAATCGAAGTCTTAACAGACATTAGATAACAACTGAAAAAAACATTTTGAATCTTTTATACCTTATCAAAAACAACTGGCTCTATGATTGGGGACGCTAAGTAATTGAACTACAAAAATCATAAGAAATGAAAAGAAAACACAAGAAGTCCAAAATTTTTTTACGAAAACAATTGGTCACAGCCATAAAAACCGTGAGCTTAATTCTGAAACCAGATTATAATTTCGTTGAGTCACGTTTTTTGTAAACAGTATCTGTTATTAATTAAGCCCTGCGAAGAAATTCTTAGTTCTTAGTTTTTAATCCTTTCAAACGTTTTGTTTCAAAATTAGATTTTTAGTTTCACATTTCTTATGCAAATCCATTTAAAAATTTGTACTTGCTAAGAACCTTGACATAAATGAACAAAAATTGTTTGATACGAGTTACCAGGATCAATCAGTGACTGCTTTACACCTGCTATTTTTTCAAAAACAATTTGTGCTCTGGCATTCATTCTAAACTCAATTTAAAAGTATTATCAAATTATTTTTGAGGTATTTTTATTTCAATTTCAGGTTTTTGGTCGAATTTGGATCCTGATTGATTGCATTAGTAGCCTAACCGATTAATAATTGATGAAGAGTTTAGGTTGAGATGGACCAATTTTTTCTTGCTTGTCTGTTAGGAAGAAACTGGCTCTTGTACATGTAAGAATGGATTCGAGATTTGTATGTGATCTAGAAATTAACTTGATTTTAGTCCAGACCTAGGCAGAACCTGGAATTATTTGATGCTTTTTGTTGTTCATCAAGAAAAACACCAGTTGTGAGTATGTTTGAACGCACCATAGTCCTGGGTGTTCAAAAAGTCTGAGCTCTAAATGGGTACAATGCCTACCGCTCAACCTTAGTGTAGGAATCGTAAAAGCTCTCCCTACGTCTGAGAGCTACCAATTGATTGTTGCATGAGTTTTGAAATTCTAGACTAGAAATCGTTCACTGCTCCATGAAACTCCTGGTGAGAATTTGACAAACATTATCATAGACTAGAGCTCGTGACACTTTCTCTGAAAATGACACAGATCTTTAACCCTGATCTGGAGCTCGACTTTATGAAAAAAAGCCAATAAGTTCAGGTTGGGGTAGATAATGATTCTAATTACATAGTCAATGGCCAAATTTAATGTCACGCCAAAAACTTTAAATAAGTCAAGCCAATATCATTTCATAAAAATGTGTCATTCCAGAAATTTGCATCCTGGCTTGAGGTCAATCCCGCAGCCTACCTAGTCATATAGTGCGAGTTTTTCCTACTGCGCCAGCAAGCTGAAGACATAGAAATCTCGAAGGCTCTATTAAATAATTAACTATATAAATTGCAAGCCTAAGTCGGTAACATCTTTAATGGTGGAGCAAATTTTGAGAATCAGTTTCAGGTCGGGCCGAAGTTGAGGTCATCATTTGCTATCGAGTTTTAGTATAGGGCACCATTTGCTGCCTAGCTTAAGGGCTGGTTTTTCTGATCTACTAAAATTCTAGCATGGAGTTTTAAATAGAGCCAATATTTTCTATACGGTAACACCAGCGAGTGCGGCCTTCTTATAACTAATAACAAGCTAGGTCGGTCTTTTCATAAATCGAGGTCAAGACTTGGGAAAGCTCCCTATAATGACAAAAGGTGCGAAAGATATTTAAATCATGAAATTTAAACCACGAAGTTCAGCTTTGTTCAATTTGTAACTTCTTATGGGCATCCCATACAAAGTAAAATCAATCATCACAAAACTGTTTTTAAAGCCAAATCAACAACAAATTTATATTAAATCAGTGTTTAAAATATAGAAAGCATAAAATGTTTTAGGTAACTTTTCCATGGTCATTCTGCTCCTGTTCTACCTCTTGATAGAACAGAAAAAAATGGTTTGAATCATGGATAAGCAAATCATGCATATTTTTTGTATGTACAATTTACTTCTGCGTTAAATAATTAAACCCCCTTAAAAGAACGAGATCCTTTGTTTAGCAACGCTGCTAATGTCTATTCTCACCTCTAATAAGCCTAATTGTTGTGATAAACTTATTAAATAGTTTCAGAGAACGAAGATGTCAGAGTCAAATGAAAAAGAACAGATGCCAGGACTTAGATACCATGACCAAACACCAGTTGCGAAAGCTGACAACAAGCGATTGCGAAGTGCCTTCAGTCCAACTGACGATAATGATAACAATGATGAACTAAAAAATACAATTCAAGAAGCCGTTGCATCAGCGATCTCGGGTATTGTGAAAATAATAGAAGAGCAGTTAATACAAAGCATCCAATCAGCGATAGATGAAAAGCTGAAGAAAGCAAAAGATGAGATAAAGAAGGAAGTCAATGAATCGATTTACTATGCTGAAGAAAGGTGCAATCTAAAAGCCAAATGTGAGAGCGAGCTTCTTGAATCTTACAACCGTCGTGAAAATGTTCGCATAATTGGATTACCCGAAGAAGTGTCAGATGACCCAGCAAAGAAGAATGATGAGGACTACGATAGAACGATTGAAAAAGTTGTCAATTTTGCTTCAGCTCTAGAGTCGAGCATAACATCGGATGATATCTCAATAGCTCACCGGTTCCCAAATTTCAATGGGCAACGACCTCGTCATGTGATTGTTCGTTTCATCAGACGTGTAGCAAAAATCAATTTATTGAAGAGTAAGAAAAACGCAGCAAACTTTGATCAGTTGAAACATGTAAGAATTTTCGAAGATATGACTGCACCTAGATTAAAGTTCTTCAATCTCATGAAAGAGGACAGGAGAATTGAGAAAGTCTGGTCTAGAGAAGGAACTATTCATTATATTAAAAACGATGCTGCTGACAATAAAGTGTATAAGATTCATTCCTTATATGATGGTGGTCAAAAGTTAGGTTATGATTTTTATACTGTCCAAAGGTGCTTTAATTCGACTGAGTCTAGAGTTTTTACTGAAACAAGTAAAGAAAGTGGATCATAATTTTGAAAAAGAAAATGGTGCTACAAAAAGTTCTTTAAATACTATTTCAATTCTTCATTTAAATGTAAGATCTATCAAGCCACACTTTGATAAGTTGGAAGCACTAGTACTTGGTCTTGAGTCTCCACCAGAAGTTTTATGTTTAACAGAAACATGGCTAAGTGAAAACGATAATTTTAATGGAGATTTGTCAATGGCTACAACCAATTCTTTGTAAAAAACCGAGATTCCGGTCGTGGTGGTGGTGTTATGATTCAAGTTAAAAGCAACTGTAGCTTTATAAAAATTTTTGACCTCAACTTTGAGGAGGCTATTTTTTCGGAAATATCAAAAGATGGTTATAACTTTAAAGTGGGGGTTATTTATAATAAACCAAGAACCAATAAAAAAGATTTCCTAGAGAAATTTGATTGTTTACTGCAGCGAAATTCTACCTGCAATACTCCAGTGATCATCTGTGGCGATTTCAATATAAATGTTTTGGAAGATAAATTAATTACAAAAAATTATCAGAACGCTATCGAATCAAACAGGTACTATTTGAGTCCAAAAGAGCCTACACGAGTGACACATTCTGCCTCTACATGTATAGACTATTTCGTGTACCAAAAAATTGATGTAGATACGACTGAAGTACTAGAATATGAAGATTTATCTGATCATTTTCCTGTTTCTCTGATATGGAGAATAAAAACTGAAACCAAACCACTACGGCCTGTTTCTTTTAGAGATACTTCTTTTCTGAAAAACCCTAAAACAGTACCAGACTTTAAATCCAGTTTACTGCAACGCTTAGGAGAATGCTTTGATGAAACTGCTAATGTCAATGATGATTTTAATCTGTTCGCCAATATATTTGCCAATGTTCTTGATGAAGTAGCCCCCATAATAAACTGTTCAAAAGCCACAACATCTCAACCAAAATGGTTTAACACCAAGTTAAAAAATCTAAGATCTCGGAAAAAAAAGGCACACAAAAATTGGAAACAAAATAAATACTCCTTGATTTTAAAGAAATTTAAGGATCTACGTAATCAAATTAAAAGCAATTTAGTGAAGACAAAACAGCAATTTTACTGGAGGAAGTTTGATTCATGTATTGTAGACTCAAAACAGACGTATAAGCTTTTAAACGATATAAGTGGCAAGCATCTCAGTTCTTCGATCGTGCCTGCCCTCGGCTCTTGTATAGAAAACTCGGCTCTTCAGATTGCCGAAAGTTTCAATAAATACTTCACCACAATTGCCCAAGAAGTCACCAAAACAATTAAACCCACCAATCTGCCAAAGGTACCGAAAGTTGAAAAGTCAATGTTTCTGTATGATGTAAGTGAAAGTGAAATCAAATCAATTATTGATAATTTGGACAATAAATTTTCTTCAGGTGATGACTATATCAGCAACTTAATTATAAAAGCCTCATCTGATGCGGTGATTCCCTATCTGACTTATTTGGTAAATCTCTCATTTCAAAACGGCGAATTCCCCGAAGAGCTGCGTAAAGCGAAAGTTCTTCCACTTCATAAGGATGGACCTAAAACTTGTGAAAATAATTACAGGCCAATATCACTACTTATAGTTTTGGAGTAAAATTTTTGAGAGGGCAATGTATGTAAGAATGTATGACTATCTTGAGCAGCTTTCTTTATTGTACCCCAAGCAATATGGTTTTCGATCGAAGCATTGTACCATTGATGCATTAGTGGAACTTGTTGAAAATATGAGAGTGAAGAATAAAAATATGGTCAGCTTTTTCCTTGATCTACGAAAAGCTTTTGATACTCTAGACCATTCCATCCTGCTTTATAAACTAGAAAGCTATGGATTTAGAGGGCAATGAATGAAATGGTTACAGTCTTACCTTTCGAATCTGATCCAAAGGGTAGAAGTTAATAATATATCCTCTTCTTGGCAAAGTATAAATTGCGGTGTTCCACAAGGATATATTCTTGGACCACTATTGTTTCTGATATACATAAATGACTTGCCATTTTCCTGTAAATCCCTACAACTTTTACTATTTGCTGATGACACCAACCTAACTGCAATAAACAATGACGTGAAAGGTATAAAAGAGGACCTCTGTAACCTCAATGTTTGGCTAAATGCCAATAAGCTTGCAATTAACTTAACAAAAACTCTACAAATGAATTTAAAACCTAGTGCTTCCAACTCTGCGTTCAGCTTAAATGAAACTGTGATAAATTGTCAGCCTGTGTGTAATTATTTAGGTATTTATATTGATGATAAACTTTCGTTCCATTCGACACATGTTGATTATGTTACAAAGAGACTCGGTAAGCAGTGTGGAATCATTTCGAAATTGAGGCACTACGTGCCCCGGTTTCAATTAATAAACTATTATAGTAGCAATTTTGCACCCATTATACAATATGGTATACTTGTATATGGTTGTTGTAGCTACAGTAGGCTAAATCCTATTTTCTCGCTGCAGAAAAAGATTCTAAAATTTGTCTATTTTCGTAACAGACGGGATCATTGCAATGATATCTTCTTTTCAAATGAGAATTTAACAGTATATGAGTTACATGTATATGAATTGCTTAAACTCGTATTACGATCAGTTGCTGGATTGCTTCAACAAATATTTCCCAGCAATTTATTCAAAATGAAAGAAATCAAAAGATGCACCAGGTCTTCACCAAATCAGGTTTTATCTGAAACCATTGCTAGGACCAAAATAGAGAGGTTTTCTATAAAATACAGGGCCTCGAAACTCTTCAATCTCCTGCAAACCAACATTGTGCTGCCAGAAAATATTAGTAAGTGTAATGCAAAAAGAAATTAAAAAAATTTATCATGAAATCAAAAAAACGAACATTTTACAAAACCAGGATTTGGTGAAACATATTTTTAATTTTTTGGAACCCAATATCTCAACCCGGTTGGCTGCACGCTACAGGACATCCAATTTTAAACCCTGATTCTGGGGGTGAAAAGTTTGACCCCTCTAGCTCTTCTAGAATGCGAGATAATGCATTTTTTGTTATTTTTTTAAAAATTAAAAATTTCTAAAAAGACTTAAAAAAATTTTAATCTTAAAAATTTTAAAAAAAAATTTTTTTCTCCCTCGCTCTTCATACTTTAGAATGGACAAGTAGTCAATGCCTCTTGAGTCTATGGTATCAAAAAGCTTACCTGGAAAGATAGACAACATTTAATTTGCAGATTTTTGGAAATTAAAATATTTTTAACTTTTGAGTTTTTTTTGTGTTTTCGTTTTTAATATTTCGTGAATAGCCACGGGTAGGACAAGGCGGATCGAATGATCCGGTTACCTATCCTTTCCGAGTCTCATTAACTTGTGCTGTGTTAATTTTACGTATTTACTGAGATTCTGATAAATAAATTCTTTCTTTCTTTTACCTAATCAACAAAATAACCAAAAATTCAATAGTGGGTTTAACTTTTGATTTTGATCATAGAATGATCAATCAGGACCCTGACTCAGGGTTTCTTCCTTGAAAAAATTGTTTTTCAGGCTTTCAAAAGATTTGAAGACAATTAAGAGATTAATCGTGTCAAGTAAAAGGTTTACGATAAAAATTGCACTAGGCCAAAATTTGCGATGGTCGATTTTGTTTCAGTTTGAAAGGTTCTCTGCAAAAAATTTATGTAATTTTTTAAATATTGTTTCTTTTTGCATTTTTTTCAACTCTTTGTATTTTTTGTCACCACAGCTTCCTGGAACGTTTTTGTCGGCATCACTAACCTGAGTTGACTTTTAGCTTCAGCCAGTAGTTCCTAATATTTGCTAGATCGAAAAGAGTCGTTTCTAGTTAAGGAATTTTTAGTTTAATGAAAAAAAGCAATTCCACAAAGTTGATATCCAATAGGTCCGCATAACAACTGAAACTCAACATTATGCATTAGAAAAGTTTTTGAGGTAATCAAAAGAAATGCCATCCGCATTGTAATTCAGTATTGGTTCAATTACTTACCTCAAACTGCGATGCGTTTCTTTCAGAAAATTGGAGAGAGAGTTTAGCCTGTTGCTTCTTCTTATTATTTATATCTTTTTTATTATAATTCAGTACGCTTTTTTGTGTATATTTTTGTTACAAATTAAACTCTGTTCAAAAATCTGTAGTTCAGTCATATTTAAAACTACAATGAATATCTCAAAAAAACTGGACGCTAAAAAATATTTGATTGCCCTGATATCAAACAAAGATCTTATCAGAACTTAAAAAATTCGAAGTTTTGAGTAGTTAAGCAGCACATACAAGTATGAAAAAAATACTAATTTGATTAAACACTGACTTCCCAAAAGATTTAGGTCTTTTTTTAAGCTTTACGATCGTGTTTGCTTCGTTTTAAAAATTGATTTAAAAGTGACATTAGTGAAATAGTTACTCTGATCTTCTTTCTTTTTCTAGAAAGTTTTGTATACGTGGCTTGAGTTTGCTACGACGCTGTAATTGTTTGGACAGTTTCTCGTCTACGAGTTGAACAGTTTGTTCGTAAACAACAAAAATAAAATTACTTCGCCGATCTGAATCTTCCATAAGTTTGTAGCCAAGTTTCTGTTTAGCTTTAAATTCTTCCGTCGACGTTTGTATTTTCTTGTCAAGCTTGTCTAGTTACAATTGATCCGGCTCTCGTTGCTTTTCTGCTTGCGTCGGGATTTGTACTTCAACCTTTTTACAGAATTGCATTTTTCGAACAGAATGGTCGTTGTTCTGTTCCGTTTATTTTTCAAAAATTTGATGAGTTATATCCAACAAGCCGTTTGCTAAGGCTAACACTGTCGAGTCTGTATATTTTGCTAGTGTTATTTCCCACTTTTCCACCACAACACGTGACTATGACGGTACCAGTAACTATACTCAGTCTTTTTGATGTTGAATTTTCCTACGCATGCTGTGAGAGCTCAGCCTCAACATCGCCGGCCCTGTTTTCCTACGGAAAAAAAACATTTTTGTCGATTGGTACAACTGAAGCGAGCTTCACAACAGGCTTCTTGTTGACTCCATCTATAATTTCAACCATTGCCGATCAAATCGCTCTGCCAGAACCTGCGGTGGTTTCATTAACTCGACCGAGTTTGTATTACCCCGGTTTGTCACTATCTTGGACCAACCAAACGAGATCACCGTGGTACAGATTTCCGTCTGATGCCAACCTCCATTTTTAATTCGATCGTTTTAAGGTAGCACGTACTGCTTTCGGAATCGTTCCCATATGAGATTCGAGCAACGTTTTGTTTGTCGAAAGAATTTTCGATGGTTGACAATTTTCTTTGGCGCGTGGTAAATATGAAAGTCAATCGTCTTTTGTTACCAAGCAAAAGAGTATTTTCAAATTTCAGCTTTCAAATCGTTTACTTCAAAAATGACTGGTGTTAATGGTCTTGAAATCATTGTTTGCTCGACAAGACACTTTAAGGTTGAAAGAACATCTTCAGTATTTGAACGGTTCCCCAACACTGCATAATTTGCCTTCTTGCAACTTCTGACCAGTCGCTCCCACACTTTCCCAAAGTGGGGTGCTACCGCCTGGTTGAACTTCCATCTGATTCCCTATTGAACCAATTGAATTGATCCTCAACCATTTCTCGGTTCCCGGTTCCATGATGCAAAATACCCTTTGAACTCCCGTTCTGCTCCAACAAAATTTGTCCGGTGGTCACTGATAATTTTAATTGGCTAACTTCTCCAAGCAATGAATCTCACGATTCTATTCAAACAACTATCAGAATCTAGCTTTGGAACTATCTCTATACGAGCGGCTTGTAATGTTAGACATGGGAACAAACGAACAAACAACACCGACGCTTTTCAATTCTGCGCCCAATTTTTTCTCTAAAAGAATTAAATCGGTAATTTCCTACATTTGCAAAAACTGTCGAAGAATCCAGGTTTTCTGTAGGTAGCTCCGCCATCACTGGAGCCTTTGTTTGTGCTCTGTCTTTTTGGCACGTAAAAAATTTGATGAACTTTGAACGCAAAGAATTTCTGACTCCAATAATACAGAAATGTTGCTGAATTATGTTTCTGACATGTTCTGTCTGTTCCTTCGTTCTGATTGCTCTTGTGCTCGTTACGAATAACACAACAACGTAATGTTTCCAATGTATCAATATAGGATGCTTTGCATTGAAGTCCAATTTGTAATTTTGTCTATTCTGGTTTTGGCATGAACAAGTCCAATTTTGACAAGAAAGATTTTTGCTGTTTTCGAGGAAAAAACTTGCTCTTTTCGTTATTTTTGTTTCAACCTCAAGAGTTTTTTTCTCAACAGCAGCAAACTGTTCTTGCTTCATTAACTTGAAAGTGGTTACTTTGGCATTTTTTTCCCTCAATTCCAATTAAAATTGGTGTCGGTGTCGTTTAGCTCCATGATCGATGAACATGCATCACTGTTTTACCAGCCGTCTGAAATTGCTAAATTGTTTTCATTGCAAGTTTGGTTTATTTTCTTTTGTTATGGATATGAAGATCGTTCGTCTGTTGCGCTCGTCGGAAGCGAATGTTAAAATTACCTGCTCAAGCTATTCCATATGTTGTTGCGTCAACCAGGTCAGCAAAGTGCGGCACTGAATTCCCTTGAATTCATCGACACAGATGAATTTTGTCCCGATGCTGGCTAGATTGTTGAAACCACTCACAATATTCCAATGTGAATCCTCAGTTTTCTTCAACATCTCCGCAACTGGGTTCACTGCAAACAATTTCTGTTTGCAGTGAGAGCTGTGTATCCATGGCAGAACAGCAGTGGAGTCTATCCAAAGCTTCATTTTTGAATCTTCGATTCGTGATTAGTAAATATCTGTTCCTTCAAAGTCCAGGTCTTGACTGGCGCTTGTAGCGCCAAACGATTTATCGAGGCATCGCGCATCGATGCAATTCTGCACTTTCCGACTACAAAAGCTATGTCAACTCAGTCCTGTTTCGACTGCGAGCTTAGACATAGAACTGCACAATTTGTGTACTCCAATGCGTCTGCACAGAAAGGAATTTCCAATTGGTTCTTGACTGTGCTGAAGTATCTTCCACCAATGCTTTTTTCCGCAGTTTCTGGAAGCTTGTCTTTCCGTTTCAGAAAACACTTTCCTTCGATAGTTCCTACTGAGTTGTCCTAATTTTGCCCAGTTTTCGTCCAGATCCTCTTCAGGAGTAGTCTCATTTAAACAATGAATGGTGCAAACAGTCAAAGAGGATCAGCCACTGAAAAAACTAGATACAAGATTCTCTTCTGGTTGAATTATATTTCAATTAATTGCTAACACCTTTGCAAAATTGCAGACTGTGTTCAGCATGATTCCAGAAGTGCATGCACGGACGAACCCACATTACATTACTTTGTTCTACTTTCAGATGCTTTGTGTTGCTTTTTGATCTCACGTCCTCACCTTCCTTCATCGTTTTCTTCGTTCACTCTTCTGCAGTTGGAGATCATTTTTTTCACTTCGAGTCCATGTTTCAACAGAAGAGGCTGGAGTTGCTTGAAAACATTGATGGCTTCTTCAAGAATGTCCGCTAATTTGATTAAAGCGTCCAAGTAGAACTTAGTCTGGATTGATTTTTCAGCAATTGGAGACTGTTGTTGTTGTAGCTGTCTTACAAAGTTCAAATTCGCAGGAATTTTTGGCAAGATAAAGGCGCTTATGGCCGTTATTAACTTGTAGTAGTCGCTGTTTTCTCCAAATTAATAAAAAGTATATCGAAAATTAGTGTGTGACTGCCTATCCACAATTTTTTTTGGTGCGACGACTTTTCTGCATCCACGCCTTGGAGAATGACCGGGTTAGGGGGACCAAGAGGGGAGTCATCATCACCAGGGGAAAGGGACAGGGAACCCAGATTATTCTGTGCCTTGTGGTTGTGTAGGACTGATGGTAATAAGTCCAGCCATTTGGCTACCTCTACTGGTCTTTCCCCCGTGTCTGTCACTTTCAGGTTCGTGACTTTCTTATTGCAGCTGAAAATGTGGTTTACTTCAGTTGGTGCTACATCACATTTAGGAGAGCGGTTATCAACATTGTCACAGATCCTACTCAAATCAAATTTTAGCATGGTACAGCATCCAGTACTTAGTTGTGCTAATCGGAAATGTATAATTAGTAGCAGTGTTTTTTCTTGTTCTGCTATCTTCGATGGAGGTGTACCTAGTTGCTTGCTGTCTTTGTTCAACAGAGTATGCATCATGTGTGGTTGATACCTTTGAGTGTATTTTTGTAATCTCTTCTTTTTATTTGCTATTTATTGCTTAAGTGTTGCTTCATGTGGTCCCCAAAAGTATCATTTAGTGTCGGTGTCATTTGACGAAAACTAGTCGAAAACTAGTCGGTTGTTTTGTGGTCTGCACGATGACTCTAATAACTGCCCGCTAGAACCTGTTCTTCTAACAATTCTCTGTGAGCTTGAACAGGCAGCATTTTACCCTCATTGTGTAGTCCATAGATGTCAGAAATTTTTACACAGCCAATATTTGTGCGAAGCGCAATGTTTTGTTGCATTTGCAGGTGGTTCAAGTTAGTATTGCTGATTGTGGAAACCCCAAATGGGAGCACCGTTACAGCTGATAGCTTTGTTTGCTACTGAGATTGTCTTTTTTGTGCAGCCCCGGTAGCTACCAGCAATCTTTATCACTGTGTTATTGTGCTTTTCTAATTTTTCTTGGGTGCTTCTCACATTTGCTCCACAATTGAGCATACTATCGAAGGTAACACTCAGTAATTTGATTTTGGGCTGCATTGGTATTGGTAAATTGTTGATACTGAGGTGTTGGTCAAACTTGGCCTCCTTGCTCCAGCTGATAGCTTTTTATGCTACTGAGATTGTCTTTTTTGTGCAGCCCCGGTAGCTACCAGCAGTCTTTATCACTGTGTTATTGCGCTTTTGTAATTTTTCTTGGGTGCTTCTCAAATTTTTTCCACAATTGAGCATACTGTCGAAGGTAACACTCAGTACTTTGATTTTGAGCTGCATTGGTATTGGTGAATTGTTGATACTGAGGTGTGTGTCAAACTTGGCCTCCTTGCTCCAGCTGATAGCTTTGTATTTTCACAGCCAATAATTGTGCGATAGCTCTAGCTGATAGCTTTGTATTTTCTTGGTTCTAGCTATTTGTGTAAAGCGTTTAGTTATGGAGTAATTATGTCATGTAATTTTTCAAACTATAGGAGAGAAGTGGTTAAAGTTGTATCATCAGCTTAGGACGTGATGTTCTGCACGATGGCTCTAATAACTGCCCGCTAGAAACTATTCTTCTAACAATTCTCTTTGAGCTTGAACATGCAGCATTTCACCCTCATTGTGTAGTTCATAGATGTCAGACATTTTTACACAGCCAGTATTTGTGCAATGTTTTGTTGCATTTGCATGTGGTTCAAGTTTGTATTGCTGATTGTGGAAACCCAAAATGGGAGCACCGTAGTCCAGGACGTTCCAGCTGATAGCTTTGTATGCTACTGAGATCGTATTTTTTGTGCAGCCCCGGTCGCTACCAGCAATCTTTATCACTGTGTTATTGCGCATTTGTAATTTTTCTTGTGTGCTTCTTACATTTTCTCCAAAATTGAGCATACCGTCGAAGGTAACACTCAGTAATTTGATTTTGGGCTGCATTGGTATTGGTAAATTGTTGATAGTGAGGTGTTGGTCAAACTTGGCCTCCTCGCTCCAGCTGATAGCTTTTTATGCTTCTGAGATTGCCTTTTTTGTGCAGCCCCGGTCGCTACCAGCAATCATTATCAGTGTGTTATTGCGCTTTTGTAATTTTTCTTTGGTGCTTCTTATGTTTTCTCCAAAATTGAGCATACTGTCAAAGGTAACACTCAGTACTTTGAATTTGGGCTGCATTGGTATTGGTGAATTGTTGATGCTGAGGTGTGGGTCAAACTTGGCCTCCTTGCTCCAGGTTGTCAATACAATTGCTCTTGATTTTTAAGCAGATGACATAACTTTTCTTGCTTCTAGCTATTTGTGTAAAGCATTTTGTTATGGAGGATTTAGGTTATGTAATTTTTCAAACTATAGGAGAGAAGTGGTTAAAGTTGTATCATCAGCTTAGGACGTGATGTTTATACTTTTCGGGTGTAGAGGCAGCTTGCTGGTGTATAATGTAGAAGAGCATTGGCAATAATACGCCACCTTGGGGGAAACTCTGGCCGATTTTTCTCAATTTTGATTTTTTATTAATATATTCTACGTAAGAAAATCTGCCCGGTAAGTATGAAGCCACCAATCTTTTAGTGTTGTTCGGTAGTGGTGAATCGAGTACGTCTCTTAAGAGTAGGCTTTGATCAACTGTGTCGAAAGCGGCAGTGAGGTCTAGCGCTACCAGTAGAGTACGGTTGTAGGGTTTTTTTTATTAAGGCTTTATTGTACATTGTTGGTGACAATGTTGAGAGCTGTTGTTGTAGAGTGCTCAAGTTTAACGCCATGCTATAGTGGATTTTCCATAAAGTCACTTAGTAAGAATTTTTTTGTTAGTTTTGCGATGGGGGACAGGAATTCAATTGATCTGAAGCTTTCAGGTTTGTCTCTGTCTTTTACTGGCTTGTGTAGGGGTATAACTTTCCAGATGTTCGGGATTTTTCCACTGTTTTCAGATAAGTGTATGGTGTCAGTGAGGTATCTCAGTGACATGGGATCTAGATAGTGTAAGTGGTTTGGCACTAATCTATCGTAGCCCGGTGCTTTACTTTTCTTTGTGTCTCTTAAAGCTTCTATCACTGTGTTAGACTCAAGAAATTTTCCTCACATTTCCAGGTTCTTGCTTGTTCTTCGAGTAATTCTTCTCTGTTTTTCATTTTTCTTGATGCGTGGAGTGTAATAATCATTAAACTTGTTGGCAAAGTTCCTTGGATCATGTTGAGGAGTAGTTTTCTTTGCGTCAAAATATACGGCTCTGTTTGCAGGTGGTTAAGCGTTACTTGATAAAAAAAAGTTTAACTGTGCTTCAGAGTTTTGAGCAGTTATCTATGTGAGTAAGTGTTTGAACAGATTTGATCGTATTTTTGCACTTTTAAATTTGAACAAATTTATTTACTTCATGGTTCAGTTAGGTTATTTTGGGGTCCCCTGGATGTTTTCTTTCGAATTTAATCTCTATTTTCAGCATCGAGTTTTACTGCATCGCTAGTAAAAATGGCAGTCATTGTTTTAATTCTTCCTTGTGGAATATGCCTGCCAGCCGCTGCGTTTATGGCTTTACGCAAGTTCTTTTCTTCGTGGTAGACATCTGTTGGCCTACGTTATTCCTTTTGTTATGGTTCGATGCCGTCTTTAAAACTTGCCTAGTCAGCTTTGCGGAAACTGATGCCAGTTCTTTAAGTATTGTGCCTGTTTTGAGGTCACCTGTGAAAGATAGAATAATTGGTGAAGGGTTTGAGCATAATGCGTACTCCGTGTGCCAGTCGATGTCTATGCAATGCTTGAGCTGGCGAGACATGTCCGTGGAGCTTTTGCAAGAATCAGTTACTCGTGTGCTGGTTTTTTTTGTTAAATACTATATATTTAGAGAAGTATATTTCATGTGCAATTTTGTTTCCTCTTGTGTCTTCCAGTAGTTTCGAGTGCCGTAGAGGGCTACGAGCATTGAATTCGCTGACCGCAATGCAGTCATTTAACTCAAGTAGTTTACTGATTGATGTCTTGTATCCTGAATCACAGCTAGACAGAGGAGGTTTGTAGGTGTCCACTAGTTTCATGTTTTTACCATTTGTATTGAGTTCTACGGCTTCGATCCCTAGATGTATGTCAGAAGTCTTAAGCTTAAGTTCTCCAAACAGAATTGTGTCCCTAATGATAAAAGCTACCCTTACATCTTTGCTTCTTCATTTGGGCTTATTTTCTCGGATTATGCAATAGCCAGGTGGGCTTTTGATATTGGATTTTTCATTGAGGATGGTGTCCTGGATGGTATTTTTCTGCATCCACTCTATAATGTTGTCTAATTTTTGTTTGAGACCAATAGAATTCCGTTGAAGAGTTGTCCATTGGAGACTCGTAATTGGCGACTCGTCTTCGTTTATGATCGCCACTCGCTTCAGAGCTTATTTTGCATATACTGTTGAACTCTCTGCTGCAATAACTTGACGGAGACGCTGGTAAGTTTGCACAAACTCGTTCAATGTTGGTCGTCAAAAGGATCTAAGGCAGCTTTTATCTCGTTCAGGATCTTGCACTTGAAAAAACATAACATCAATATCCGCGACTAGAATCGTTGGTCCTTCTTGAAATCGATAAATTGTTCCAATCACTCGGTGTTCTAGATCAAGTCCGACTGACAACTTGTCATCAGGCACATATCTTTGTATCTTGCTACAGCGTAAAGTTTAACGCCATGCTATAGTGGATTTTCCATAAAGTCAATTAGTAAGAGTTTTTTGTGTTTTTTGTTAGTTTTGCGATGGGGGACAGGAATTCAATTGATCTGAAGCTTTCAGGTTTGTCTCTGTCTTGTACTGGCTTGTGTAGGGGTATAACTTTCCAGATGTTCGGGATTTTTCCACTGTTTTCAGATAAGTGTATGGTGTCAGTGAGGTACCTCAGTGACATGGGGCCTAGATAGTGTAAGTGGTTTGGCACTAAACTATCATAGCCCGGTGCTTTACTTTTCTTTGTGTCTCTTAAAGCTTCTATCACTGTGTTACACTCAAGAAATTTTCCTCACATTTCCAGGTTCTTGCTTGTTCTTCGAGTAATTCTTCTCTGTTTTTCATTTTTCTTGATGAGTGGAGTGTAATTATCATTAAACTTGTTGGCACAGTTCCTTGGATCATGTTGAGGAGTAGTTTTCTTTGCGTCAAAGTATACGGCTCTGTTTGCAGGGGGTTAAGCGTTACTTGATAAAAAAAAGTTTTACTGTGCTTCAGAGCTTTGAGCAGTTATCTGTGTGAGTAAGTGTTTGTACAGATTTGATCGTATTTTTGCACTTTTGAATTTGAACAAGTTTGTTTACTTCATGGTTTAGTTGGGTTATTTTGGGGTCCCCTGGATGTTTTCTTTCGAATTTAATCTCTATTTTCAGAAAGTTTTACTGCATCGCTAGGAAAAATGGCAGTCATTGTTTTAATTCTTCCTTGCGGAATATGCCTGCCAGCCGCTGCGTTTATGGCTTTACCCAAGTTCTTTTCTTCGTGGTAGACATCTGTTGGCCTACGTTGTTCCTTTTGTTATGGTGCGATGCCGTCTTTAAAACTTGCCTAGTCAGCTTTGCGGAAACTGATGCCAGTTCTTTAAGTATTCTGCCTGTTTTGAGGTCACCTGTGAAAGATAGAATAATTGGTAAAGGGTTTGAGCATAATGCGTACTCCATGTGCCAGTCGATGTCTATGCAATGCTTGAGCTGGCGAGACATGTCCGTGGAGCGTTTGCAAGAATCAGTTACTCGTGTGCTGGTTTTTTTTTGTTGAATACTATATATGTTGAGGAGTATTTTTCTTTGCGTCAAAGTATACGGCTCTGTTTGCAGGGGGTTAAGCGTTACTTGATAAAAAAAAGTTTTACTGTGCTTCAGAGTTTTGAGCAGTTATCTGTGTGAGTAAGTGTTTGTACAGATTTGATCGTATTTTTGCACTTTTGAATTTGAACAAGTTTATTTACTTCATGGTTTAGTTAGGTTATTTTGGGGTCCCCTGGATGCTTTCTTTCGAATTTAATCTCTATTTTCAGAAAAAGTTTTACTGCATCGCTAGGAAAAATGGCAGTCATTGTTTTAATTCTTCCTTGCGGAATATGCCTGCCAGCCGCTGCGTTTATGGCTTTACCCAAGTTCTTTTCTTCGTGGTAGACATCTGTTGGCCTACGTTGTTCCTTTTGTTATGGTGCGATGCCGTCTTTAAAACTTGCCTAGTCAGCTTTGCGGAAACTGATGCCAGTTCTTTAAGTATTGTGCCTGTTTTGAGGTCACCTGTGAAAGATAGAATAATTGGTAAAGGGTTTGAGCATAATGCGTACTCCGTGTGCCAGTCGATGTCTATGCAATGCTTGAGCTGGCGAGACATGTCCGTGGAGCTTTTGCAAGAATCAGTTGATCGTGTGCTGGTTTTTTTTTGTTGAATACTATATATTTAGAGAAGTATATTTCATGTGCAATTTTGTTTCCTCTTGTGTCTTCCAGTAGTTTCGAGTGCCGTAGAGGGCTACGAGCATTGAATTCGCTGACCGCAATGCAGTCATTTAACTCAAGTAGTTTACTGATTGATGTATTGTATCCTGAATCACAGCTAGACAGAGGTGGTTTGTAGGTGTCCACTAGTTTCATGTTTTTACCACTTGTAGTGAGTTCTACGGCTTGGACCCCTAGATGTATGTCTTAAGCTTAAGTTCTCCAAACAGAATTGTGTCCCTAATGATAAAAGCTACCCTTACACCTTTGCTTCTTCCTTTGGGCTTATTTTCTTGGAGTATGCAGTAGCCAGGTAGGCTTTTGATATTGGATTTTTCATTGAGGATGGTGTCCTGGATGGTATTTTTCTGCATCCACTCTATAAAGTTGTCTAATTTTTGTTTGAGACCAATAGAATTCTGTTGAAGAGTTGTCCATTGGAGACTCGTAATTGGCGACTCGTCTTCGTTGTTGATCGCCACTCGCTTCAGAGCTTAGTTTGCATATACTGTTGAACTCTCTGCTACAATAACTTGACGGAGACGCTGGTAACTTTGCACAAACTTGTTCAATGTTGGTCGTCAAAAGAATCTGAGGCAGCTTTTATCTCGTTCAGGATCTTGCACTTGAAAAAACATAACATCAATATCCGCGACTAGAATCGTTGGTCCTTCTTGAAATCGATAAATTGTTCCAATCACTCGGTGTTCTAGATCAGGTCCGACTGACAACTTGTCATCAGGCACATATCTTTGTATCTTGCTACAGCGTTGCAAACACCGCGGACTTTATCAGGCTTGTTTGGGTCCACTTCTTGATGGTGCGGCATTGATGCCATTCGTTTCCGAAACTTCTTTTGACTTCCGATTTCACGAGGATCTTCACGAATTTTTGTTCAGCATCCGTATCAATTGACTGTTTATAGAATTCTTTCAAAACAGTGTCTCTTTGTAACTTTTGTTCCAGTGCGTAGAGCTGACCTAGGGCTCAGCAGTAGTTGTTCGCAAGATAGGCTTCTGGATCACTCCAGAGCATGCCCACTTCGTACCGCTTGCCCATAAATTTCTTTGTGCAAACTGGAAACATCTCAGCTTGTTGTTATTTCTTTCTTGGACTGACAATATTTATTTTTGAAGCATAGGTTTCTATGTCCCAACACGAATGAATATTTTTAGCCAATTTTTCGTTTTCTCAGCTGACGAGATGAGAAAATTTTGTCCTCTGTTTTTGTTTACTGAATACCCATCCTAATTCCGTCGGGACAGCGACCTTTTCACGTCGTGTTTCTATCGTGCAGTCTAATGCTATTTGTACCTCATAGGCGTCATTTGCTAGAAGGAAGTACACTCAAGCTGTTGACAACTTGTTTAAGTTTGTTTTATCCTATTTTGCGTTTCCCAATGACATCCACCGATGTACAAACTCCTCAAGCGGATGCACCTATGTATGCAGTCCTTTTATTTTTGCAGGAATTATTTTTTCTCTTCTCAGCTCCTTCGTCCCGTGTATGCCGCCTATATTAAGCTTTACCCCGGTGTTTTGGTCTCGGGGCTTCTCTTGAACGTTTTCATTGTTGAATAATACCGTTGATCCACTATCAAGGAAAGCATATATGTTTAGTCGGTTGTGTTCTCTCTGGATTTAGACGGGAGCTATCTGAAGAAAGCTTGTAACTTCGTTATTTTGAATAATTGTTGCAGCGCTCACTTTGACTGTGTGATTGCTTTCATCTTTTTGATTTTCTGAGTGTAGCATTTGTTTGTGCTTTTGGTTCATCCATTTATACCGCACGCGTTGATTTTGCAATCTTTGATTGCATGTTCTCTTCCCATACATCCATAACATAAGCGTTGCGTCCTTGCTGTCACGTATCGATCGTCAACATTCAGGTTCTTGAATAAAAGCTGATCCCAATACAATGGCTGCCATCAGCAAGCGGACATTGATCGATTTGTTTTGGCTTCGTTTCTTTTACATTGAAACTTAAAATGAATTTTGATGTATTTGAGAGTGGTTTTTCTCCTTTTGTTTTTCGCCTGTCTTCATCTTTGCGCTGAACGTTAAAATCTAAAACTTCTCGTTGCACGAATGCTTTTTTTGAACATTATTCGATCAGGCCAGTCCTCGTTCTTGTCGTCAACATAGAACCACCATTTCTCTTTGAGTATCAGTGGCAGCCTATCAGCTGTCATATACAATGCTGAACTTGATTGCAGACCATCAATTTGTTTGTACTCATTGAGTACGCTCACCCAGTCAGATACAATAACCAGAAACTGAATCAGGCTAGCTGGGTCATGAGGCCTCATTTGATTTGCTTTTCGCAGGCTCTTGAGTTGCGCATTTGAAACTATATGCGTTCTTCCAACTCTTCTTTCTAGAAAGCTCCAGGTAGCACTGAAAAACTGTCCAATAACCCTTTTCCCGAGATTTAACATTTTGTTTGCCTGTTAGTAGCGTCTTCATTATCTCTGAATCTGGAATCTTGCGTTTATCAACTGTAGCGATAAACAGGCTAGAGCATTCAGGCCACTTCAGCTGGTTTCCATCGAAGCTGTTAAATGTCAACTCTGGGAGTTCACTACTGCTGGATTTCCTTTAAATGTATCTGCATCAAATTTTCGGAGAAACATTTCGGTTCTCGCAGCTTGAAGAACGATCTTGTGAGTTGGTGAATTAAGCATTACGTCTCTGTCGATTCAATGCTCAGGTGCCGTAAATAATGCATTTTGGACTTGCTTGGAGTTGCGGTATTTCCAATTATTTCTTCCCAGTTATTTCAGGCACTTTCCCTTTCTGATTCCATGTTGAACGATGACTTTTTACGCAAACTAGCTGGCTGAGAACGTAGATCGTCGTTTTCCTGCGCCATTTTTTTTTTAATTTTTGCTCTAGTTCGCGTTCCTCTTCGAAAAGGTCTTGTTGCATTTCGAGCTTTTTCATTGTTAGCTCTATCTTTAAATGTTTGTTTCCCCCCATTGAATCATGCTTGCTCATTTTGAAGATTGCGTTCAAAGTCTACGTAAAATTCATTAAATGTTTCATCTCGTCTATTTTTTCTGAAGAACTCTTAGAGTCCCTCTCGGTATCTCAATTGTTCATTAAAGCGTTGTATTGACTAGTTTATGAGAATGATCCTCCATTTGGGTAAGTGTTGTTTGTTGGTGTTAGCTTCCTGTTTTGCGTTGAGTGAATTGTTAACAAAAAAACTTTGTCAATGATTTCTTTGATCTCTACTGCTGATCATCTCCCCTTTTCTAAATTTTCTAAAAATTTTAAAGATATGGATTGAGTTTGTTACAAGGCTGTTATTGCTTGTGCAATTACTATTCCAAAAGTTGAATAATTTGTTTGTAAACTGTAAAAAGTTTACTTAGTCGATCTGAGTTTTTCATTACTTTGTAGCCAAGTCTCTGCTCAGCTTTTTATACTTATATCACAATTTGTATTTTCTTGTCAAGGCGGTCCATTAACCACGCCAAATGGCTGGCTGAGAATAAGTTGTTATATAAGAATATAAAGCTAAGCAGAGACTTGGCTACAAAGTAATAAAAGATTCAGATCGACCAAGTAAACTTTTTACAGTTTACAAACAAATTATTCAACTTTTGGAATAGTAATTGCACAAGCAATAACAGCCTCGTAACAAAGTCAAACCATATCTTTATTACTTTCTAGGAAAGGGGGAGATGATCAGCAGCATAGATCAAAGAGATCTCTGCAGCAGAGATTTCTGCAGCTGATCATCTCCCCTTTTCTAAATTTTCTAAAAAACTGTAAAGATAGGATTTGAGTTTGTTACGAGGCTGTTATTGCTTGTGCAATTACTAATCCAAAAATTGAATAATTTGTTTGTAAACTGTAAAAAATTTACATGGTTGATCTGAATTTTTCATTACTTTGTAGCCAAGTCTCTGCTTAGCTTTGTATTCTTATATCACAGTTTCTAATTTCTTGTCAAAACTGTCTAGTAACAACCGATCCAGTTTGTGTTGCTTGTTTGCTTGTGTCGAGTTTAGCCCTTCAATGCTCGTACAGAATTGTACTTTTCGAATTAACTTGTCGTTGTTCTGTTGCTGATTTGTTCGACTGATAATTGGATGTGCGTTTGGCGCACCAGCGAACAGTTTGGACGGCAGTTTGCCTTCCGCTGTCCTGGTTGGCAGACAAAATGTAACGGCTGATCTTGAGAAAAATTGGTTGCAACGAGGAAAATTTTACACCACTCAATTCGTTTCAGTGGGTCAAATTCTGTCCGGGTAACTATTTTTTGCAGTTCGCTTTTGTTTCTGTAAATTTGCAAAATTCTTACCGTTGCATTCGTACGTAGTTGCTAATCTTAATTTTTTCAAAATTGAACTGGATTGGGTTGCTACATATCACACAATACGGGATCTTTTTATGTGAACCAGTTCAATTCGATAGAGAAACAAATCGGAGACAAAGTTTTTTTTTCACAAATCCTTAGCCTTAATTTTTGTTGGGCTTTGTTTTTTATTTTCACGAGTTTAAAATCGAGACGCTGGGGTCCTAAACAGTTTAATTGCAGCTCGGATATTTTAAAGATACCGATTTTATGGACACAGTTACAAATAATCTGCTGCTCAAGAAAAATTTTCAATAGAAGACACAGTAACACGTTATTGGCTGCTCAGGACCGTTTGTTTTTTGCAATGTGAACAAAACAATTTGATAAGGCTAATACTGTTGAGTCTTTATATGTTCCTAATGTCATTTCCGCTTTTTCTCCACTTCACGTAACTATGAATGTACCAGAAAATGTAACTAAAAATGAGAATATTCGATGACTAAAAAATAACTAAAACAAAAACGCTTTCCCTATCTCAGTATTTTTGCTAATGTAATTTCCTACAAATTCTGTGAAAGCTCAGTATCAACATTGTATGAGATTGTAAGCGCTTCATTCACACAAAGTTTCTCACATCATCTAAAACAATATTCACCAAAGTAAGCACAACATTCACTGTATTCTTTGCCTTGAGAAACATTTTATACAGAATAACACACGATTGTTTCAATCTGCAGTTCTCTAGCGACTAAAGTAAAGGTTCCTCACGATTCATCTTCAAAAATTTGGATGTTGATGTTTGATGCAATTAACTTGGTCTTAACCACAAAAAGGATCCTCAAAGAAGAATATAGTTTATACATATCATCACTCCGAATGGATCTGTTTAGTTTCAACATGTTCAACAAAAAATCTGAAATCTGCTCTGCCCTTACAACCAGCTAAATTTTTTTGGGTTTTTCTATTTCTATAATAATTTTTACAGAAAAAAAAATATTCAAAGCAATTTTTGAAAGAAAATCCAAAAGGGAGCTGGAGAGGGGGAGGAGCTCAAATTGTTTTTTCTTCACTCATTTTGGCCGACTGATACATTCATCATAGCGGGTTGTTAGCGGTATCATTAGAAAACCCGTCCAACGTAGAATAAATAACTAAAAAGAGTTTTTGATTTTTGTTTTTTTCTAAAGAGTTAAGGAACTTAAAATTTTTAAGTACATTTGAAATATTTTTGTTCTTATTGTTTAAAATTTCCGTACTTTGCAATTTTTTGTTATTTTTTGGGCTAACACATTTGCAAAATTTTTAAGAGTATAGCTTTATCGTCAAAAATGAAATTTCAAGTAATTAAAGAAAAGAACAATTCAAATTAAGGCGTAGTAATGGCACGTCAAATTGTCATCCTAAGCCGTTTCAGGGAAACCAATCTAGTTTTTTACTTGTAATCTTTTGGCCGTTCTGACTTTTAAAAACAAATTTTTTCAATATAGACAATGAACTACTGAGCTTTAAAACAATTTCTCCTTTTTGGGCAACTTGTAGCTTAGGGTGAGGAAAAAACGGTCGCCATGTCTTTTTAATTGAGCAAAATTTATCATTTAACACGGTTTTCCGTTTTAAGTAATGGTTTTTCTGTTTTAAAACTACGACTTTTCCCAATTTTTTTCAGATATTTTGCCATTATTGAGACTCACTTTCTTGTCTTGTCACATTAATGACAATTCAGATATCATATTACTGCAATTGAAAAAAAGGGGCAATTGAAAACATGAGTTTTTCCAGCGAATGTTTTATGCTTTTAACTGATTTTAATACCGTATCGAGCAGAATTTAGAGGAGCTTTTTATGAATTTATTCTTGTTTTTTCAGTAGTCGTTTGAAAATTCGGGATAATTGCAAGTCTTAGCGGCTTCGTATAGGTGTACAAGAGAACCCATATACTAATTTCAGTTAATTCCTAAATTTCCTCTTTATATAGAAATCAAATGTTTCAAAAATAAAGTATTGTTGTCTTTTTCTTCTTCAAATATGCTTTTTTTGACTTTCGTTTTTGTCTACTTGTTACATAGCCCCGTTAATTACAGTTCGGATATCAATATATTTAGATACGAAAAAAAACACAGCTGAACATATCGAATGTTTTAAGTGCATTGCTTATTGTGTAAACGGCTGTGATAACAGGTTTTTGCAAAATATTAATTTAGTTTTTGATTTTGGTTTTTTTTGCCTTTGGTAGACTTATGACACATTTTAAATATTGACAGAGCTGGAATGCTTTCTCTTTTAGAAAAGGAACCTATTTGTTTATTTCAGTTGCTATTGTTTTTTATGTATTTGAAATAATTGTTTTCGAAAGATACAGATGTGTATTTTAATTTCCCCTTTTGTTGTTTTTTTTTGAAAACTTGCTAACTACTCTTATTGTTCAGAGGTCACACGTCTCGTTAATGGTGTTCAAAAAGCGCAGTTGTTATTTTATTACATACGACAGATCCCATATCTTTTCTTGTGAAATTCAAGTCATTTGGTTTAGCTTACTTTTTACCTGATGCTATATTGAATTTTCTGTAATAAGTTTTCAAGATAATATTCGGTTTTGCTTGTAATTAATGCTTGTTGTTTTTATTTGATTCTGTTGTTTGTCTTGTCTATTACTCTCCATATTGGCAGTTGATCCTCCTCAAATGAGCTATTGTTTCTTTTGTATAGTGGTTAGAGCTTAAAATGAATTTTTATATTTATACATCAATTATTATGGGTCAATATGTGATTTTTGAAGGTTTTCTATCTCTTCCTCATTTGGTGGACAGTTAAGTCAGAAGCCTGGTTGAGTGGGGCCGGAAACTTATGTGCCAACGCACATTACCGAGCCTGCTTGTTGTAATATAATTTACTATACGATTTAATATACAATAAACTCAATTATAAATCTTCATGGTTATTTCCTATTCATCAGTGAAAAAGCAATAGGTAAATTAAACAATTAAAAAAACGTGAATTGGGCAATAACAGGTAAATGGATCGGAAAATTTGGAAAATATTGGAATTAGAGGAAAAAATTGAAAATTCGGAAGAAGAATACAAGACGTGTAATAATATTCTTAAGAATATGCGCCTCAATTATTCTGCGAGGTAATAGAGACGCTGGTAAATGTCTGCTTATTTTAATTTTGCAATCATTACGCTTTAAATGTGATTTGTAGCTAGAAGGGACAGAATTATTCTGAAAATATCGATGAGGTTTGTTTAAAAACAACAGAATAGTAAAAACTCTCATACTATTTTGGTTTTAAGATATTCTAAAACAGAAAAGTTGCTCTTAGGTTGATCAATGGTTTAAGGGTTTCAAACTCAGAACTTTTCAATTTTCCTTCTAGAAAATGGCAAAAATTGTTGCAGAGTACGGCAAAACAGTCCAACAGTTATCCATATTAGAATATTAGCATTTTTTAAAAAAAAATTCGGCATAATCTTGCCATCTTACATGGAAGAAGCCCACATGATTCACTGAACGTGCTGATTGTACATACATTCACATTCATCATTATTTTTCCAAGAAGTTTCGGCCAAAAAATTAGATATCAACAACTCATCGAAGAATTGTGTTTCGAAGACAATCCACATAAACTAATAAACTCTGGACGGGCTTGTAGGAATGGAAAGTTAAATTAAGCGTTTTTCGGAAAAGAACCAAGTTAATACTGACCTTGATTATTCCCAACACAAAAGCGAATTCTAAATTTGAAACTGTACAAAGATAATAATGGTGAAGAAATTTAAACTGATGAGAACGGTTGAATAAGTAAATATTGACTCTGATAAAGAATAAATCATAGATTGAACATCAAAATTCTCACCCACGTAATATTGGATTAGAAACCCATATTAGGGGCCTAGGTTATCAAAGTCATGAATGACCTTCTGAAAACTTTGCCCAAAAAGGTATTTTTCACACAAAGATTCGGAACCTTTGGTAAAAATAGGACTAAACTATCATAACCAAACAGAGATAAGCAGTATATATACGGCTCAATTTTAACCAATATTTGTAACCAAAATCAGACTGAAAATAATTATATTGTCGTGATAATCGAAATTGCGGAGTAAATTTGATTCGACGAGTGAGTTAACAGATCACTGTCGTGGTACTGAAAATTGTAATAATTGTTCGAACTAGTATATTCTGGTAACTATACTTTTCGTTCAATTAACTTAGCAAACTTTCCACTACTTTCTCTTTTTAGACCTTTTCTTAAAACTTAGTAGAGCTTAAACTGGTATCTAGTAGGTATATGCTATAAGCTTCGATACTTGGTACTCATAAGCATTTGTAACTAGTTGTTCTGAAGGAACATAGCCTTGTAAAAATTAACATTGGGTAAAACCTAATAGTTTTTTTCGGTTTTCTGTTAATCAACAGCGTAATTGAACTTTATTAACTTCAGAAAACATCTCTAAAGATCATCTGAAATCATACTCAGTCTAGCTTCAATTTATTAGACTTAAATTAGTTTGGTGACTAGTAAAGTAGTGATCAACCAATCAATAATTAGGTTAAGTTAGGTTAACGAACTGGAGGGCAGCAGCGAGTCCAGGACAACATCAAGACGATTGATTTCTGAGAATATTCATTGGCCAAGCTCCTTCCAGGAGACCGCATAATGAAGCCATTCTGAGGGTGAGCCTGCCTGTTCGTAGAAGACTTGGCAAATTAAGACAACCCATGTAGTATGGAATGGCGAACCAAGTAAACAATTAAAACGGTCTGCAGTAACCTGAAGTACCTGATGGGCAATATCTTAACGCTCTATCAAGTTGGTTAATACTCGTCTGGTTGGGTTGTGGAGTCAACACCGACGAGCTCTTCACGACATCTACTATTTTGTTTTAAGTATATTGGTTGATCAATTAATTAGAAAGTGAATTGAGGACTTGGTATAATTCTCAATCTTAGAGTCACCAATTTACTTCATTTGGTAAAACAATTCTTAGAAGCTAAAATATCATATAACATAGTGAGGCATTACAAACCTATTCTAATATCATCATTATTATTGGCAATTGACTACAATTCTATAGCGCCTGAAAATACATTCTTTAGGGCTTGAACGGAGGGCCTAGTATAACCCTTTAGTCTAGTTAAGAGTAGTAGGTTTGTGAAGTTACTATCCAGTCCAGTAGTTTTCTCTAAAGATAGATTCTAGGAACAATTGTGGAATTGTGAATAGGGTAAAACCTCCACCCTAAATATTCAGATTCTATAGGGCTGAATATGATACCAGTCACAATTTCACCTTAAAAAATTATCGACAATTAGCAAAAAAAATAGTCAAGAATTGCTTGAAGATGTCGAGTTGAGCACATAGTACTTCCCGCCACTATGTGCTATAAGGGGTCGGAACAAAAATGTCAACTAAGACTGAAAAATAACAAAAGTCAAGTTGTTATTTTCAACAGCGCGCGTTTGACTAAAAGTATTACAAAACTATTCAGCCAGTCCTCTAATTTTAGTACTCTATATCTGACAGGTTTCTAATAATGTTAATCAAAAATTTTGAAGGAAATTTGAATAAATCGATAATACTGCTGAAAAATTGAGCGGGGTCGAAAACGACTAATGAAAAAAAAACGGAATAAATTAGTAAACTTTATATTAAGTTTCGCTTCCTTGATATACCCTAGACTGGGCTAAGTTTACCAGACTGCTCAAATGGTGCTTTCGTCACTGAAGGTCTGACGCACCTCCAAGTTAAACCTCCTGGCCCATTTGACACAAAATCACTTTCGTGTTTGAATAGTACAGAAGCTAAGCGATTTGATCATTACAACCCAGTTTTGTTACTTTACAGATCTAACTGGCGCATGTTCTTTTAGCATCAAAGCTTCGTAGCATAATTATGGCTGTCAAATTGATGTTTTTACCTCATCTTTGATTTGTTTATCGCTCTTTAAAGGTAAGTAAAAAGTCTCCTGGGGCGAAATAAAATTGGTTTGAATTGCGGCCAAACAGCTGAATGTAATTTTCTTCTAAGTTGAGCGCGGAAAAAAACATCCCAACACATAAATCGAACAGAAACACTTGTTTCATGTTCTCGTAGTTGTTTACTGACAGTCACACCCACGTTTTTCTATTTCGTAATGTTCCACCTTGAGAAAAAAACATTGCTCATTTCTTGAGAAAAATGATGGGGGGGGGGTAGGGTGGAGCGGGGGGGGGGGGGGTAGGTTGGAGCGGAGGGGGGATGTGGAGGGATTTAGATAAGTCAAAAGGTCGCCCTAATGCAATTGCAAGAGAATCAAATGGAAACTGGCGACAAACCCTTTTCTTAGATTGAGTGGGTTCGATTATTTCGGCTAATTTGCATAAGGTTAGAATGCAAATGTTGGCATCATTGGTTTAATTATACTATCCTTTGATTGCATAGTAGTAGTCATAAGCGAGAACAAATCTCTTTGACGTCAAATCTATTTAACACTCTTTATCTGGCAATTGAAAAATGAAATGCAGGTCAAAGGTTATTGTGGATATCGTTCGGTGTCATGGTTTTACTGCCAGTTTTCGACGAAACAAATCTAATCTGTCAGTGTTGCTTTTTGACGCTTACAAACCTCCAGCCGAAAACTAACAGGATTTTTTTCTGGTTAGTTCAAAATTCGTTTCAAAACATCATTTACATCCAAGACCAAATAGGTTTCATTTGATAACTTTTACGATAAACTCCTTGCTTACTCCATTCTAAATCCATAACCAGCATGGCTGACATCAATGATAAAAGTAGGTATCAATTAAAAAAATGGTTTCTCTCGTTTTAAATAATTTCTCAATTTTTGTGTCAAATCTTTATCCAAAGTGTGGCACAAATGCAGGGCTTGTTGATTTTTAAAAATAAAAAAACTCGTAAGTTTTTATTTTAACAGCTTTTTCAATTCAATCTACTAATAGTTGCAGCAATGTGGCGACCTACGCAAAATTAGCAAATTTAAGTCTCGCATAAGTTGATTAATGTTATTTTTCTGAAAAAAAGGTGAAGTTTGACAACCTTTAGCTTGTTCACACGAAAATAAAAAAAAAACAGTTGTCAGCTTTGTAACTGAAGAGTCTTTGCTTTCTCGGCTATTTGCATTGTGTATCTATTGAATCATTTGATAGGCTTCAATTTATTTCTTAACATAAAAATTTAATAAAATTGAATTCATATGAATCTGTTTGTTGAAATGGGTATAGTATCTTTTATCTCGAATTATTTTAATCCTTGTCGAATTTCACACTGAATACATCAAACTGTCATTTATTAATTAGCAAGGTTTCCAATTTTGTTATTTATATTCTCGTTCATTTGGAAGCCAAAATTTTGGGACAGATTAAGTGCGCTTATTGCTGTTAATTTTTTTTGCTGGGATTAAATGACTCCGTTTGAGCTTTTTAGTTCTCACGAATAACCTTCAAAATGTCATCCTTTTAAAAAAAAATGATGTAAATTAACTTGTAACTCAATACCTTACTGCTAATGGCTTTGCTCTTGATGAATGAAAACGCGTGAGTTCTAGCACTCCCACTTCCGTAACTTGGCTAAAAAGGTAGTTTTCGAAAACAACTATTTTTTGCGGCAATGAACGAGAAACATGCAAAAAAGATAAAAGGCCGTTTTTTTCCTAACAAAATGTAGATCTATGGTTCATTTTTGCCAGACAGTAAAAAATAAGAAGAATCACACACTCACATTCAACCCCCCCCCCCCACACACACACACACACACACACACCAGAGAGAGAAAGAGAGAGAGAGAGAGAGAGAGAGACAGAAAAAAAAGAAGAAGAAGAAAAATAAGAATAAGAAGAAGAATAATAGAGAGAGAGAGAAGAAAAAGAAGAAGACGAAGAAGAAAACAAAGAAGAAGAAGAAGAAGAAGAAGAAGAAGAAGAAGAAGAAGAAGAACGAAGAAGAAGAAGGAGAAGAAGAAGAAGAAGAAGAAGAAGAAGAGAGAGAGAGAGAGAGAAGAAAAAAAGACGACAAAGAAGAAGAAGGCGACGAAAATAAATCAAATTAGGTTAAGTTTAGTTAAGCTTTTGGAAGAAGTTGAAATTATCTTTTGATCAGTAAAATAAGAAATATGAGCCTAGTCCAGAGCGGAAGGCTCTGGACTTTCATTTTTAAGCTGAGATCTTGCATGGTGAGAAAAACAAAACTTATTTGTTAAGAATACAGAATTTGCATATATGATACGTTATACTTCGTTCTAGTTCTTTTCTTGGCTCATTTTCAGCAATTTTTATTTTTTTATTACAGAAATCACCTTGAAGACTGTGGCCCAATTTTTGAACACATAAAATATTTCCATATTGACAAACCAAAAATATAAAGCACCCGTCAAAACTCTTGATGTGTTAACGGGTTCAAATTTTGTTTTATGATTTGCTTATATGCAAGATAAATGTTGCATTATCTTGCATAACGAATTTTTTCTCAACGAGGGTAGACGTCAAAAACTCTGTTATCGGTTAACTTATCATCTGAATGTTCATATTTCTTTATAGTTTTTCCTCCTGCAGTTTATCTTCGTTCTCTGAGGGATTTGATAAAACCAAATCTGGACTTTTATTAGGTTAAGTTTAGTTAACCCCCCCCCCACAAAGAAGAGGGGGGAGTTAAGTTTAGTTAAACCCCCCCCCCCCTTTCTCTCTTTGACGGGTGCAAGCATAAATAACAGCATCTGAGAAAGACAGCATTAATCGCAAAATGTAAGGATTTTCAGCAAAATGTAATCAGAATCAGGGTTTATTTTAAACGTCATTTGATTTTAGTCACGATGCAGCCGATGGATCTTTCAGTAGAGAAACCAGCAGTTGATCATCAAATTTGTAAATATGATGGTGCATACAAGGCACTGACTTCAGAGGACAGTTCTGAAAGCTGTGCAAGTACGTCAAATGAGACAGTGATGCTCAGATAAAGATAAAAAGAAGGAAGAATGTAAAGAAATGAGTTCATAAATGAAACCCAAAGGAATAACTCGTGCTTGTGCTCGACAAATTGAGATGTGTAAATTCATGAAAAAAAACAATCAATAATTTACAAAACAGAATGTCATTGATTATTAAATTTTGAACAAAAAGTTCAGTTCTTAACTTCATCTATTGCGTTTCTCTTCTCATTCTGTTGCCAAAGGTAGCTTTTGAATAGTTGTTCATACGCGATCAGCTGTTTTTCATAACCGAACAAAAATATAAATTAAGTTGTAAAATTAAGAAACAAAATGCGAGGTCATTTGTATATTTTATATGATAAAACCAGATGATAAGTTGCAAAAAAATCCAGGAAACTGCAATTGAACCCCGCACCAACCCCTCCCCCTGCTCTCCCCGGTAGAAAACGGTTATCCATGTTATATATTTAACACCCTAAACCGGAACATATATCAGTTTTAATCGTAAAGGAATAATTAACAGAGCAATCAACGCTTTATTAGTGCACACAGGCTCCAAAGCAAAATTTTTGTTTTTTTTTTCGAGATAGAGCAGAAAGATGTTGCAAGATAACTACTTTACTTTCTACAGAAGTTTATTGAAATGTATACTATCAAATTGATCAAACTATCTTGTAGGAATTTCAATTTTGTGTAAATGCTATAAATGTTGATTTGTTGATTGAATCGGCGTTTTGTTTATTGTGTCTGCAATCAGATTGTAACTATGATTAAACAGGTTAATCGGATTCTTTGGCACATAAGCATTTTTCAGAGTCCCTTTTTGATGTTTAGTAATGTGCATATCTGTCCATGCATTTAATCAATTGACCAACCTCGCCCTCGAATGGTGCTAAAATTTATTATAATTCCGTTTTCATTAATCACTTCGGTTTGATTTAGCAAATAAAAGAGTTATCAACCGTTCAAGTTTACCCTACCTAGACAACAAAGTGATTCATAAATTAGTTTTTTGACTATATTACGACTTCTGATGCATATACATGCTTAAAACCCCCAGGGTTGGGTTTTTTATGATCTTCCCCGTTGAATTTTATCTTTTTACGCGCCCGTTTCCGATATAAAAAAACTATAGATTTTGAATAAGTCGCATTATGTTTCAATCCCTTGAATTTTTGAGTAAATTGTTCGATTTTGAGTTTGAACTAAACCTCGGTCAATAGGATCACATTTCAGCTTTGAAATTGTCGATCCTCTCGATCTAGAGGAGCCGGGCGAAGGGTGACTTCGGCAAACAAATCTAGGATTGTTGAGACTTGGACGAAATATAATTGATATAATTTTGAAGCAACAGTTTATCAATAATGATTCTTAGCCTTTCAAAATTGGCAACTTATGAATTTCGTTCGCTGCAATGCTGAACAAATTGTATTGTTTATGTCATGTAACTAACTGACTCATAATGTATTAAACACTGATTATTATTCGTCATATGTGAAATGTCGACATTTGTATTCAATTAAAGGTATGATACATTTACAGCTAACTTATCAGCAACTTTTGTGAGGTTACGAAAAATGGGTTCATTCAAGTCGGTTGTTGCAGCTATGAAAAGCATTGATACTGTATGGAATATCAGTTTGATTCAAAGACACACGAAGGTCAGATGAATGTTATCAATTAGGTGACAAAGAGGCAAATAATTGATTAAAAAAATCATTTTAATTTAATCATAAACCAAAGCAATCGGTAGCTATAGCACTTGTATTGCAGAAAAGTTTCGACTTGTTCAACTAGATAGATTTTGACCGAAGAAGTTGTGGAGAAAAATGAGGAGAGGAAAAATTTGAATAGAAAGTCAAGTAAAAAAAAAACCGCTAGTTTATGGTACACAGCACCCCAAACAGATCTACTGAGAGAGACAAGATATACACGTTTTTTTGGTTGATTGGTTTAAAAAGTGCGTTGATTATCGCATTTTGTTACCGTATAAAAGTGGAAAATAAAGTCTTGTAGATTATCTTTCCACCTTTACCCCAATCTCATTACATTTGTATCGTTAATACAAATAATGGACTCTTTATTATTTTTTGTAAAATTTTTGAATTTTTGCAAAAAAAAACTAGCGAAATACCACAATAATTGTCAGCTTTCAATTGAAATTAAGTTTGGATTTCGAGCTTAAAAAAAGGTCCCGTTGAACCGATAAAAAAGTACAGTTCAAGCAATTTTGGCTGAGTCAATCACGAACAACGCTGTCTTCACAATTCAAATAGAAATGGAAGTTTTCTACATCTGGCAAAGTGATTTGGTACATAAGAATTACAAAAAGTTTTCAGAAAATAAAAAACGTTATTGTTTTGGAACAACAAGGCAATTACAAGAAACACTATTATCATATTCGATGAGTTGCAATCAAAATCGGTTGGTCCAAATGGTTAATATTTTCTCTAAAGTCATATGCACCCCCAGAGAGTAGTTCTGAGACCATTTCTATCCATCTTATATATAAATATATATATATATATATATATATATATATATATATATATATATAGATGAACTGCCAAACACTTGCTACAGCGTACCCATTTAGTTTTTTACTCAGACAAAACAGTTCTTCTGATCCAAATTAGAAAATGAAACTATAGCAGGCTATAGAAGAAAACATTCAAAACACTAACTAAAGAAAACGAACACATCTGCCAAAAAGGCAAAAAGCTAACAGTACTTATTTTTCAGGAAAAATTTTTAAAAAAGTAATGCGCAAATGTTTGTCAAAAAAATGAGAAAATTTAAATAACAGTTTTTCATGTAAATTTTTGTTGTTACTGAAAATGTCGTCAAACAGCAGGCTTAGTCCACTCTTATCAAAGCTACGCAATTTTGAGGAACGGTTAATGAGGTTCATAGGAGTCACTCAGACGGTGAAACTATTAGTAGTTCAGTTGTTAACTTGACAATGCAAAAAAACAATTTATCTGTCTTAGCGTGAAATTTTTCAAAGTTTCAAAAACTTGTTTCAGTAGTTCATAAAAGAGCAATTTTTTGCTAATAATGGTTGATTAGCAGAATCCTTATAGCTGTTTAAAATTACCAGTTTGTGTCTTTAAGACAAATTTTAACAAATAATTAACAAACTGACACTTATAATGAAAATTGGCTTTCTACAAAAAACAACTACAGTTATTTAGCATTTAAATGAACTTTGTAATTTTAAAAAAAATTCGCAAATAAAGCTGCTCATTTTTAAATTACCAAATTCTGTTAAGACTAAAGAAACGTACGCTAAGACGAATCAACTCTTGTTTGCAACAATTTAGAAAAACCGCTCGATATGAAACCGTGTGTTTTAAGTTCGGTTTAGTTGCCAACTGAAAAAAAAGTATTAAAATTAGAATTGAAAAAAACTTCACTTCTTGATTTACTTCGTTCGCCTTTTAACAATAAACGCCATAAATAAACATTTAATCAACATTTTTCGAAAAAAGAACATCCTAATATTGATGCCGTAAAGAAACACAAAACTTCTATGGGTCATCCTATCTTTCTGCTGATTGTCTTCATTTTCTTATTTCTTTTTTCTTGGTGTATCCCAAATAAAAACGATATTCAATTCAGCCATCAATTGTTAAGACAAAGTTGAAACAGATCACACAAGTAACCCATAACGTCTTCTGTTTTGGCTGCTGTTGTTTTCGAATATATTTTACAAATTTTCACTTAGGCTTGTTAACAACCAGATAAATACATACTCTTGAGAGCCTTATAGCAAAGCTAGAAGACGAGACGGTTTTTTAAAACAACTTTTTTTTCAAAAAAGGCATTGATCAAATTGTAATCAATTTTAAAAAAACACTCTGTCGGTAATTTGAGCATTTTTCTGAGCCTAAAATTAAAATAACCTAATTTTTTAAATTTTTGGACACCAGTATGTTGATTTTGAATAACTCTCAGTTGTTTATATGCACTTTGAAAAATTGTTACTTGCACTTGTCAAATTGACTGTGATGGATTGGCCGGTTATAGTGTACTGTTTTTTATTTTCCCTTTAATATTGAGACCACCCACAAAAAGCGATCGAGAGCAAACAAGAATATTTTACAAGATTAATAGCGTCATTTTAAATTTCGTGCAGCAGTTTGATAAAAAAGAAAATCAATTTACTTTTTCTTAATGTTCATCAACATACTCTTTTGATGTTGGTTGACAGGCTAAAAAGTTGAAAAAATTATCTAGTGTTTTGTTTCTTTCAAATAATTTACGGAGTTACAAAAAATGACATTAAACGTAAACTTTCAATTATTTCGTTTTCTAGAAAAAAAATTCTGCTGATTGCCTCTAAATCTGTCAGAAACTTGATTGGATGTTTTTGCTTGTAGAAACAATGCATGGAAGTACTCCGTTTTTTGCAAAAAAAAATGAGCTAGTATGTTTCATTTAGCACCAGAAAATTTGGATGAGTTGTTCAAGCTATCAACATTTCGTGAAGTTAAACAAATTTAAATTGGATCTCCTTGTTGGTAGAATGCAAAAATAGGAAATGTGAATGACTGGTGGGCCATTAAAGGCAAGAGAAATTTCATGGATTGTTTTTAGACTTCCCACTGAACCAAAAATTGAAAATTTTAATAAAAGTTTATTAACAATTGACAAATCTTGGTAAGATCTTGCTGAGATTTTTGGCAAGAAAACGCCGAGTTAATGGCGGAAATGCAACATTTTGCTAGAAATTCAAAAATTAATATCTTGATTAACAAACCAATCAAAAATTTCCAGAACTCACGCAAAGTTTGCCATTTATGTGGTTTGAAAACAAGAATTATCAAGACTGTGAAAGAACTGACGGGAAAAACTCTCTAGCCGATTAAAAAAATGACGTTGGGATTTTTGCATCACATATTCTTTGCTGTTCTGGGCCGGAGAGAGGCAGTGGTGGAGTAAAAAAAATCAGTCAATGGAATACTGATATAGAGCGTTACAAACCCTACTTCAGAGTTCTCCGATGAAAGAAAAAGAAGACGAGGAACAAAAAACAAGACAAAACAGTTTCCAAGTAATCAGATGTGAGATAAATTGTGGCAAATCTGTCCAATTTGCACATTCATACGAAACAAATGTGGATGTTTACAACAGGAAATAAACATGTTATTCCCGCGAATCACAAAAAACCAACCATTTTAGTCGGCTTTTAAACGTTCAACATAATTGAAGTACTATATTTTTTCCGGAACCGTCGTGCAAAATTTTAAACAAAAATGTTTTAATTCCATTGCCATTAGCAGGTTTTTCTGATCGCTGAGTTGGATCGGGGTCAAATAGAATGAAAAACGAAGAAAATTTGACCAACAGTGGTTTTCAATGACTCCAGAATTGGATACAGAAAAAAAAATAATTTCCTTTTGGTTTTTCGTGGCTTCATTTTGACAGCTAAAACCTATATATAAAAGGGTATGTGTTTAGATTTGGACATTAGCAGGTTGGAGATTAATAAATGGTTGGCCAAAATTAAACATTCAAATTGTGTCAAAGTGACCGTGAAAACGTAACAAAACTCAAGAGAAAAGTTTGTCTGCGACTATTTCCATGAAGTTTCATTTTAAACAATTTGTTTTGATTGAGCCTTATCTGGGTTCACAAAATCAACTACGAGATTTGCAAAATCTAGAATTTGGATCTTTTGAACAAGCAATAGTGTCGATGGAATCAGCATTTCGGATGTCTTCAAGAGTAATGTTGTGATGTTTTAAACATATTGTGAAAAATTTTGATGCTTTGTTCAAGCTATGATAATTGATTAATGTTAAACAAACTTGAATCAGATTAGTGATGAGATTGGATGTTAAGATGCCAAACCTAATTGACTACAGAGACATTCAGTGCAACAAAATTGTTTGGATTGTCGTAGATTTCCCAGTAAACCAAATGTTGAAAAATCTTGATAATTTTTTCTAAAATTGACAAATCTTTATTAGATCTTGCTAATTTGGCAAGAAAACGTCGAGTTAGTATGGACATGCATGATTTTGCAAGAAATCGAACAAACAAGATCTTGATTAGATAGTCAAGCAAAAATCGCCAGAACCTAAGCAAGATTTGTTATTTTCCACGGTTTGAAAACAAAGAATAACAGAATTATGAAAGAACTGTCGGGAACTGTAGGTAAATAGCTATGCAAATACAATTACATTTTTTTCCATTTGTCGTCTTGTGGAATTAGTATCATGGAATGGGCTGTGATAACCTTGAGCAGAAGTAATTTCTCAGAGTAAAATCAACAGCGTGGCGATCAATTTTCAAACATTTTTCTTGCACTTATATCCCCAATAGAATTTCGCACAATGCATTTCTTTTCATTTAAGTTTTTATTCGGTTGTTGCTGTGCTGGATATTGAAATTTGTTAAAGCAATTGAACATTGAGCAAAAATTTTTAAGAACTGGGGCAACTTATCTGGAAAAATGATGCTATGCTGGCTTTAGAATAGCTGTTTTCCCATTTTTTACACCTTGAAAAATTTGAATAGTAAGGCATATGCAACCTTCAGGTCCTCATTTCATTCTAACTTTTACTGCGATTATCATCTGGTTGTTTCTTACAGAAAAAATATTTGGAGATCTAACTTGCCAGGTTTTTTTTCTCCCAAGTAAATAAGGTGACCCCATGTTTTATTTCTGTTTAAAAAAACATAAAAATTTGGGATTTTTTCCGTTTGTGACCCCCCAGTACGTTATGGGCCCCCAGTTACAGAGCACGTGCCTTTACATAGTAAATCATAATGTGAAAATATGGCACGTGCGACTGGGGGGTGCAAATAATATGTGCCCACTAAGCTGGGGGTAAAAACGGAAAAGATCTAAAATTTGAATTTGACATTTGAATTCAAAGCAAGGATCTGTTACGTTTCAGACCCCCCAGCTTAGTAAGCATAAATTTTTTATGACCCCCAGACGCAGGTGCTAATTTCTTACATAGTAACTTGCTATATAACAACATATAATTTGTAACTGGGGGGTCATAAAAAACACTGGGGGGAGGTAAACAGAATAGATCCCAAAGCAATTTGGTGTATGAAATGTTTGTTTCCAGGTATTTGGTTGAACTAACGTGGAACATGTTTGGCGTGCAATGGCTAACTAAGGCGGGAAAAACTTTGCTGATCATCACAAACGTGTTTTTGTTTCTCATCCACCGCCTCCTGACATGACAACAAATAAAACGAAAAAAACTTCATCCAGTTATAAATTAGCAATGATTGAAACAATTTTAATTGAGAAAAAATGGCCATCATGCCGCAGAAAAAGCTTCGCTTAAGTTCGTTTCGTGTCTACTAAAACTCTTTATCTTCTTGTGCAGTTTTCGAAACTCGCTGTTTTGGAGAAATTGATTTGATGGAAATGGTCAACCGGATTTTTTTCATAAGAAACGACTTTACTGGATGTCACGAATTTATATGGCACTAGAAATTAATGAACACTATGATATAACACATGCATTCTAATGCAGCATTGATTAGAAGCAAATGGTTTTTGGATGAGTTGGCCAAAAACGGGCGCTAATCTGCTAATCAGAATTGTGTGTGTGTGGGGGGGGATGAGTGTGTGTGTGTGTGTGTGTGTGTGTGTGTGTGAGTGAGTTTGTGTATGTGTTAAACTTTCTGCTTGTCGTCCTGGCTTTATTAATGATTTTTTTCTCATACTTAAACAACTTTTGAGAAAAAGAAGCAAGCATCAATCGGGGCTCTGATTAAATATATCTGGTTTTCTCATTCTCAAAATTACTTGGGATCTTTTCTATTTGTGCCCCCCAGTACATTATGTGCCCCCAGTTACAGAGCACGCGTCATTACGCAGTAAATCATTATGTAAAAATATGGCTCGTGCGTCGGGGGGGTTGAAAATAATATGCGCCCACAAACGGAAAAAACTCACTCCTTGCTTTTCAATTTTTGTCACAAAATGTTTTTCTTTCACAAAATGAAAACTGTGATCTTTTCCGTTTGCGCCCTTTCCGTTCAGTGGGTGCATTTTATTTGCACCCCTCAGACGCACATGCCATTTGTTAGATCATGGTTTACTATGTAGTTGCACGTGCTCTGTTTATTATGTATTGGGGGTGCAAAACATACTGAAGAGGGGCACAAGCGGAAAAGATCCAAAAAATAGGAAGCTATCAGATGGAAAATGGTCACCACTTAATTAGAGTGAAAAGTGGGTCGTTTGTACTTTGGTTTCCAGTGGAGTAATCTGAAGTAAAATTCTCCTAATTTTTGGCGAATTCAAAATCGTTATTATCAAATTTGCGACAATTTTTAATCATCTTTTTTATTTTCAATTAATTCAATCAACTTTTTTTATCTTACTGGCCACTTGAATTTAAGTGAACGTCAATAGTGCACTTATGATTTGCACTTAAATTGTGCACTTGTGATGATTTTCTGTTTGCAATGAAAATAAAAATTATTCTTCAAAATACCTTCGGTAAATTGAAATAAATTTGAAAAACTTATGTATATGATCTTATCTGTCAGGATATTTATGTTTTTTTTCATTGAAGATTGTGCAGACAATATTACAAACAAACATTCATCAGCTTGCATGTTGTTGAGTCGGCTATGATCAACAGCTGGCTTTAGTTTGATTTATATATATTTCAAAAATTTTTAGGTTAGTCATTTTTTAAGTCAAGCTTTTGGTTGTCCACTAAAGTTAAGCAAGCACTGGCAACAATCCTCGACATTTTTGAAAATTGAGATAACATTGAAAAGTCTTCACCGGAGGTTCTCTATTTTTTGTAGATAATAGAACATCAGCTCTCATTGAAGGAAACGGTAGTTGTTAAGTAAAACTCGCATAATTGTCTAAATTTTGCGAAGTAAAATTTCAACATTAGGGAAATAAAAGATTGTTGTTTGGTGTGAGCTTTGAAGACTTCGAACAAAGCATTTTTTTTAAATGTTTTTTTTCTTTATAGAATTAAGTTGTAAACTACCATTTTTCTGATTTCTGAAAAACAACTGCCACAAACAAAATTTCTATTGCTGTGCAAGCGCTCAGAAGCAAAAGAAAATGCTATCTTTTCGTGTGTTGGGAGCTACCATTTTTTTCGGCAAATTTTAATTTACAGAAGCATATGCGTTCAAATTACACCAATGAGCCCGTCTTAAATTGAATTGGCTTTCTTTTTGATAAATTTACTTTGAATGTTCAGTGCTCTGAATTTTTTTTGCATTTCTTTATGAAATTTTTTCTCAGATTTGAAAGTTTTATCAGATTTTTTATCATTTTCCGCCTGTGCTTTACAGTTCGTCTCTAAAGTTTTCTTTCAGAACATAAGAAAATTGAACGATTGGGTATTGTGTATCACGGTTTTGTGTCAACTTCAGTCAAGAATTGAGAACATTTCGGGTATAACTGTTGTAAAAATTTTGGTTGATTTTGAGTTGTTTTGTCAATACGTCAATCAGTTAATGAATTCTATCCAGTTTTTGACTCTAGAAGCTATGCTTTCAGTTGAACAAACTGGTTTTTTAATGTTTTGTTTTTAAATTTTCGGCGTCAATATGGCTAATTTTATTTTTAATCAAATATTGCCATTTTCTCCTTTTTTTCTCTCTCTACGTTGAAAGTTGAAAATAGCATCTGGCTGCATGACAAAACATAACTTCATTTAATTATCTTTCATAAGTTTTGTTTAATAAGTTTTCTCTCATGAACAATTTTCCTATACGACTTAAAGATTTTAGATGAGATTTCACCCGCACTCGATCTAGTTGACAACAGTTGAGCAAAAATTTAGAATAAGAGGGTTTGGAACATTATGTTTGTCCCAAATTAACGAGCCTCTTGGATAGCATCTCAGTAACTCAAATTTTGTCTACATTTCAGATAAATTGCTGAGATCAATGAACATCAAATTAAATTAGCACCATGTCAATTAAGTCAAGTAAGTCATAATTAACGTTGAAATGCATGTCCCATTAATCATTAACTATGATTTTGAAATATTGATAGCTCAGATGTTCTCCAAAGCTGCTGAAAAGTTTGATTTGATGGATGGAACTTCATAGCCGGATCTTTTCCATAGCAGCATAGGATGAAGTCCGCAATCAAAGGCAGGTAATGTTCATCAGATCGACTTGATTTTTGGACACGGGGGTTCTGGTGCGAACCAATTCAATGGTCTGGAAACTTTTTCGAGCGCTCTTTTTGTCTGGCCAATATCCACTTTTCGGTCTCTTCGATCTCACCAATACCCAATTTTTGGTCTGTCAGGTCTAGCAATAATTTTGACCAGACAGAACAGACTAAATAATGGCTGTTCGTCAGATGAAGCAGACCGAGATCTAGGTATTGGCCAGACCGAACACAACTTAGGCCAGACCAAAATTTGATTCCATCAGACCGTTTTTTAGACCATTGCACATATATCAAAACACTCGAATAAGCAGATTTTTATCACATCAAAAACTCCCCGGGGCTGGAAGCAAAAGACCTATATCAGAGCACTCTTCAACTAACTCAGCAAATTTTTTGGCCACTGCATTTTCTGGCCTAGTTTCTGTTAGGTCTGGCTAATGGTCTGCACAAGAGTCTGTTCAGTCTGATTTATGGTGACCATAGTCTTTTTGGTCTGACCAAGGGTGGCCAAGGTCTGTTTGCACTGTCCGATTCCTATGATTGAGTCCGGACGGTCTGGACCCAAGTGGATCTGGCCAATACATTTCTGGGGTCGCAGACTCCATCTTGGGAACACAGATTAGTGCCTGCATGTTATTTATACCACTAGCCTCACGCACCATTTAAACGCACAAGGCCATACATCATAACATTCTAGAGATTTGGAGAGGCGTGGCAAAACTGGATGGCCGAAAAAATTCAACCAAACGTATACCTCTTCGAATCATCAGCAAGGTTGGGATTTCCCCGTAATATTAAATTAATATCAGAGCGCGTGTATTTTCCATCGCCGATTGCAGATTTTCTTTGCTATTGACTTCCATCGAAAGTGTCAGAAATGAATCAATAGAGATCCCAGTTGCAATATAGACGTCATAGCCTGACACAAAAGGCCTGTACCTTATCAGCTAGTTTCTAAACAGATCCTAAACCGTTTCACAGTCAAATTATTGTCACCATTATTTGGACATAGTTTGTCAAAATTATTACGTAACTTTAGAAACAATTTCTTCAGCGCCTGACTAATTACGCGCTAACTATTGGGAACTGAATCAGTGTATGCGTATCAGCTTTGTAGTATGAGGCAATAATTCTTGCTCTTTGGTAACCAAGTCATTCGCTTATTCATTCAGAGTTTCGAAACTTTGTGTAAAACGTCATCAAAGTGCCATTTTATAGTAACAGTGATAAGAATGTCGCCAACATCGTTCACTCGTTGCGAAAATCGGACTCCTTCAATTCCCGCTTTTCAAAATAAAATTTGCCTCATTTGTAACATTGTCTCGGAGAAATTAAGTAGGCGTTCTTTTGTTCTAAAGCTGAAAAGATCACAAACTAAATCGCACATAAAATTCAAACTAAAATTCGCTCCCCTTCAAAAGTTCACAAGTCATAACTGCCAAAAGTCATCAACCTTTTCTGTACAAAATGGAAGACGACGGAGGTAAGAGATTTGTTTCCGGTAATATGGTAATAGCAACAATTTGATATTCAATTTCTGCTAAAAATAAATTCTTTCCAGATAATTGGAGACTTTGATCAAATAAAACGATAATTTGATCTTATCGCGCTCAACACCCCCGCGAGATATTCATAGCGAACTTTCTATGGTTGCAACTTTGCAACGATGTTGCATTCCAAACATAACTGGACTCTGGCCTTTGGAATTATCGGAGGCTAGACTATAATTATAGAGCAGCTCCTCTCCGTTAAACATCTCAGACCAACAGTTTATGAAATAGTTAAAATTATTTTCTGCAGCCTCAAAAATTTGACTCGTTTTAGTTAGGAATAAGAGTGATAATCTCTCTACTTTTGTAACTGTGACAAACGCCCCAAAGTCTTTCGTGACCAAGCTTTTGTCATCCGTTTCCCTCGTTTTTATGATTCTCTTAAATCCGTTTCCATTAAAAATATATTTGATTTTGCCAGTTGAGTCGGAGAAAAGTATTTCTCTATTATTAACAATTAAAAATTAAAAGAAAATAGTTGCTTAGATTTGTGTTCACTCTTCAACTTTTTGTTAGAAAGACCCATAAATTTCAATGCACAAGAAAAATTAAGCTTAATTTTTATTATTACGACAAAGTTTTCTCGAAACCAAGAAAATTTAAACGAAAACGGATAGTTTCGACAAATTTTTTTCACTTTATGAAAACTTAATGCAATATTTTTTTGTAAATTTTATAGTTTTGGTGATCACTGATAAGTACAATTCAACCTTCATATTTTTATCGATATGCATGTTTTTTTCTAGTCTCTAAGTGAGTGCATTTTAATCTTCAGAAAGCAGCAAAACTTATTTCCATATTATTAGTTGTATAACAAAATGCGATTACAAAGAATTGATCTGAATTTCTCCTTCGACTGCATTTTGCGTAATAAAAACTCGATTTGAAAGCAGACATAAAAATTCTTTGACTTTCTGTTTCTAGAGTTGAAAATTTTCCAAACTCATGTTTTTTAAAGAATCTTTGACTTCTGGAGCGCATTATGTCAAATGCTCATTGCACTCTGTATTGTGACAAAACACCTGTTTGACTGAGAATAGTTTCTATGAATAATTTCTGTGTCCTATTATAAATTCCACGTTTTTTCCCCTTTCATATCCAAGAAAGACTACTATTCTATAGCAATAATCACTCAAATTTCATGACAATCATATTTACGTGAAATTCAAATTACTCTGAAAAACAGCTTCATTGTGAAACTTTTTAAATTTTAAGTTATCCTGTCGTTTGGTAACATTACCCTTTGTCTTTTCTGTGTATGGATTTGTTCAAATTCAGCCATGTTTAATGCTCTCCTCTTTTTTTCCGAAGAAACTGTATAAGGCTCGATTACAGCGTTAAGACAGACCTGAATTGCATTTGGCTTATTTTGCCCTCGTGGAATTCGGAAATTGCGGAAGTCAGTCTACAAGTTTTGTAGCATGGATTCCGTGGTCCTTAATTTTTCTAATTTTGTGTAATTCGATTACTAATTGCCCTTCAAAGTAGTTTATTTTGTTGAGTGTAACCAATTTCGCAAAGTTCATTTAAATCCAATGTAAGCAAAACGGAATTAAGGTACATTCTCGGTGGATTCGACTCAGGTAATTCAGGTCTGCCTTTTCAGTGTTGTCTTCTATTATCCTTTCCAAAGATTTATTAATGCTCAATAAGATTGCCATCTAAATTTTGTTGTTTTATTTCACGCTATTTTTTGTATTAGAAAGGATTTTTGATAAATCACTGTGACGTGAAACACAAGAACACGCAAAAAATTGCGTTGATGTTGATTTAAGTGAGACTCGCATAAAAATTCACGAAAAGTAAACAGATCAAAGCTGACAAAATCATGTAAAACTATGTCGACTTCTCATTTAACTGAAATAAGGTCAATCTGATTGTCTTCAACTGATAAATCATTTTCAGCGTCATTTATGGACCATTGCTTCAGCCAAGCAATCACATTACAGCCAGTCAATATGGAATCCATACACATCAACAATGAGACTAGTATCTTCGGAACCCAGAACGGTTCGGGATTATTTGCCGGATTAAGCTACGGAACAACTGACAGTGGCCAAACGACCGTTTACTGGACAGACACTAACAACAACAACGAGCAAAATAGTGGACAATGATGCAAAAGCTAATAATTTTGCGCAATAATTTGTTTGTAATGTTTGTATTCTATTTAACATGGTGTTTTTTCAAATAAAATAAACTGTTTTGTATCTGCTCAGTAACATGAGAACATAAATAGGTAACTATTAGCTTTGAATATAACCGCTAATTTCTATATAGTTATAGTTTCTTTAGATCTGATAGAATGCAATGAAATGAACATGATAGTTTGATCTCTGTAATCAGCAAATATTACAAAACGGTTCATAATTCTTGCAGACTAACCAAGTAGTGACACGAAATGTCGACTAAGTCAGACTAATTAGGATCTCGAATAAACAAGTTCATTCGATGGCACTTAACGTTGACGATTCAAAGGATGCGGCCGAAAATGAAAACATTCATTTGACTATTTGATGTCAAGATTTACGTCGACAAAAAAAGTACTTCACATCGATTTCATTTATGCCGTAAAACAAAAACTTAAAGAAGAGAAAAATGTGATCCAAAGTAGACAAGGAGGCAATGTGCGTCAAAACATAATATTCCGAACATGATCATCCAGGTACTTGGCTCATCTCTTTACGGAATGAATTGCGGATAGAATATTTAAAAAAAAACATTTATTTCATGATTAAGAACTCCAAAATCAAACCGCCTCCCTGTGAAAGAAAGATCAAATAGGATCATATAACAAACATATAACAAATTTACATCTAGATATTTTTACAGGGTTTTTATAACTTAGAAACGCTCTACGAAAAAAGGACAGAATAGCAACATAAGAGTTCGGTAACAAACATAGCAATAACATTATAAGATGTTCTTTAGAGCAGATTTTTTCAATACAACAAAACTTATATGTGAAGCTTTGTAGCAACATCCCTGCACAAAATGAGTCTATTATTTCAAAAAAAAGAGAACCTTCGATTTTTCTGTCTGATCTCATCATGTTATTGCGTTACTAGCATGGATTATAAGACTGCGTAATAACACTTCTCGGAAAACACTTAATAATTTTATAGTCATCAAATATCGCTACAAAATTTTGTGAACATGATTTGACTAAATTTTAAACTTTAGATCAGAAACTTACTTGTGTGAACCAATAAAATACAATAGCATTTCGAATGTTACACATCGTATCAGTTAATGCAACAAAAATGGAGAGATAACAAACTTAGAGGAAATCAGTTTTGCAAAACTTATAACCAAATAGCGCCAAAAATATAATTTTGCTTGAAAAATGTATATTTGAAAAACTTCGCTTAAAAATACGTTCTTTTTCACATAGAGGACTGTTTAGTTACCAAAAAATTATTAGTTATCTGGAAGTATTCGACGAAATTTTTTTGATTTAAAAAACAAAAAAATGAAGATAAAATTCAAAATCCAAGCTATCAAAGCTAAAAAAAATTGCGACGTTTACACTTCACTCGTGTGTTAAAAAAGTTTCAATGTGGATGTGATTGCCAAGGCCTTGTAAAAATATGGCGCGTTTTTTTTTAAACCACTCATGAAAACGGGCAATATTTTCTCTAGTTGAGTTAATCTAGCTGTTGTTGCCAAAAACGTTATGGTTATTTGTTAGTAATAAAGTCTACTTATCACTTTTAAAAGCAATTTTGTTTAGATCAGTTTCATATAGTTTTTCACAGCTTTTCTGGGAAGTTTATCAACAAAAGGTTATGATCGCAAAAGCGTTTTGCAGTTTTTTTTCTCCAAGATTTTTTTCTTGAGAACAGGTAGAATCAAGTGAATTCTGGTATAAAACTAACAATTTTCCCGTGGTAAAACCATTACGTGGTAAAAAGAATTATTTGCTAATTTTGGGGCTATTGAGCTTTTTGTGAAGAACAGTGACAATAATTTGTTACAGTGCTGTGTCATCGCTACTCACAATAAAAAACATTATTCATGAAACACAGGAGAAAATTAACAAAAAAACTAAGAATTTCGTTACTTGTAATTGTCAAAAATGTAACCATAGTCATTCAGTCAGTCTAAAATTTAATTCCCAAATTTAATTAGTAATAACTTCAGACCCATTTCGGGACTTATTCCTTCTAGTGTGTAATTGCAAAACTGCGAATTCTCTTTAAATCAACAATTAGTTTGGCTAGGGCTGTCTCTCTGAGAATCACCATTCAGCTTTTCTTTCAGTTCTGTCTGAAATTCGCTTTGAAATATTTTGAACTATCGCGGTTAATAACCGTGGACGACTACAACCCGAATCTTAACACTTTGTCACGATTAAAAGCGACAAATTCCAGTAAATTTAGTTGAACACTTCACTTTTGCTGCGTAATGAATGCTTCAGTAAACAAAATAAACAAAATTTGCTTGTAAAGTTGGCATCTCTTGACTTTAAATTGTACAAGATGTTGGTATACCAAAAATTTTGACAGATTTTAAGTTCTTCAATTTTTGTTAAAATCACAAAACTTCCGAAATAAATTCAAATTATTTTTAGCTATGTTTCTCAAAAGGTTGAATTATAATTCAATGATTCAATCTATTGAAAAACGTAGCTTAAAATAATTTGACTTTATTTTGGAAGTTTTGTCGTGATTTTAACAAATATTGAAGAATTTAAAATCTGGCAAAATTTTTTCTGTTTGAAAGAAATTGAGCTAACTTTATAGTTTTTCGTCAACTAAATACCATGCTATAATTGAATTTTTAAAGACTTGGCCATAAACATTGCTAACTCATATTAAAGAAGCTAGAATTTGACATAGAGCTTGTAGCTAAAAATTTGGAGTTGCTGAGAACTGGAACCGTTTTTCTCATTTTTTACTGGAGTTGTGAGGCGTAGACTCTATTTTATTCTGTAATAGAACATAATTAACAGTCGTTTTTAACCCAGTTTGATGTACCAGACCCATGCAGCTATGGCTACCCTAGTCTAGACCTGGAATTTATAAAAAAAAAACCTAATAGTTCCAGGGGGGGGGGGGGTAAATATTGTATCAAGTTACACAGTTGAGGACCCTTTTTAAAGCCGAGGCTAACTCTTTTCATAGAGAAAAATGAGTCAAACTAAAAAGTTTTGCCAATATCTGGGTTCTATCTTGTGACCGTCTCCAGCCTTACTCAATGGTTAACCAGTTTCGCTACAAGTGCTTAAATTTTTAGGAAATGAAAAACAAGACATTGCTAGGGTTCCGCGCGTAATTCGAGGAAATTTTAATTGTTCTGCAAAATTGCAGGACACGTTTCATTGTCCAGCCAAATTCTAGGACACGCTTTATTGGATACGGTTGTTAAGGTTCCAGCCAAATTCGAGAAAATCGCACATAACAAATTCTTTTCATTACAAAAATCTATCCAACACAGTATTTTCATGCCTTCTATCGGTCAAGTACGGTCTTTAAATAATTCCAGGTTTAAACTAGGTTAGATTTTTCTGCGATCATTGTCCTGACTATTGTACACTCATAACACTTTTCAGATCCCGTGCTTTGGGTGAAACTATACTCGATGTGCAAACTAAGAGTGATCTAATTATACGAGGCTTGGGACTGGCATCTCAACCTGGGAGTGATCACCTGAATTTGCCAGCAGACTTCGCGTCCCGGGGTTGATGAAGATCATCCGTTTTGCACGATAGTCTTTCTAAAATTCATAAACTAAAATTGGACCATCATTAAAATTTTTTTCTTTCAGATGAAGAAATTGAATAAAGATGACATGCATTACCAAAATTACCGAGAATCTTGCAATATGGCCACAAATTGCACCTACAAAAGCTTTGCTATATCTCATTTTTTACTAGCTAAAGTACAGAGTAGTGGATAAAACAGGGATACCAACCACCAGTAAAATTTGACCCTTTCTCCTAACGCTAATCGCGCATGTTGAATCGGGCCAAATTTTACTGCTTGTTGCTATCCCTGTTTTATCCACTACTACATAATACCTTTATATTCACTCAAAATCTATCATTTCTTGTCTCACTTAGTGCAAACCACTAGTGTCGAGTTAAGCTGGTAATTAACTGTTATCAGACGGATAGTTCGGGTTCTATCAGTGAAATTGCTTCGCAGATCCCCACCGACTCCGGTGGACTATCCCAGATACTAGTGTAACTAGAGAGACCGTGTAAAAAGCACGTAAACAAACTTGCGAAAAAACTTGAACAAAAAAGAAAACTTGAACAAAAATTGAAAAAAATATTAAAATAACAAAAATTTTCATATATCCTCCTAATCAATATTTAATCAATCTAAAACTAAAACTTTCTGTCTCACTTGGTGTAGTGGTTAAATCATCGACTCCAGTTAAATTGCTTTAGCGAACGGAAGCTTTGTGGTTCCTTCCTCACTGACGCCAGTGAACGTCCCCCGACTTTGATGAATTACTACGAAACTAAGTGAGATAAAAAAAACCAAATTCACAGTTCCTAAAAAGGATGATCCCTGCTGTGAGACTGTACATGGGACACACTGTGATGGGTATACAGTCAAAAACACTGAGATCGATGGAAACACAGTGATTAATATTTTTCAGTATAACTAGTGAGACCGTGTAAAAAGCACGTAAAACCAACTTCCGAAATTAAACTGCACAAAAACCAGCTTAATTCTTTTATAAATTTTAAATTTTGCTAATATTTATATAAAATAACTCTACTTGTTCCTATCTTATACACCAAGAGCATAATACCTGGTTTCGCCGATAATATATTTATAAACATGCTCTCTGAACTGATTTCTAGTATGACCGAATCTATATCTATTTAGATAGATGCATAATCTGCATCTTCCATTTCTAAACCTAAAGAAAGAAATATGCTTACAAACTTTACACATATTACACTTTAGATATTGATTTGGATTATCATAATGGTCTCCCAAATGTTTAATTTAATTTTTTACTTTAACTATATTTTTACATATATAACAACAATATTCTAATTCTTTGCAATCATTACAGCATTCTTTCCAATGCTTATTTTTACACTTATCACACTTCATTTTTTCACTTTCGGAAAATTATTTTTTCCAAAGTTTTCCCTAATAAAATACACCTTTCTCACATAAAGCCGAGGCTAACTCTTTTCATAGAGAAAAATGAGTCAAACTAAAAAGTTTTGCCAATATCTGGGTTCTATCTTGTGACCGTCTCCAGCCTTACTCAATGGTTAACCAGTTTCGCTACAAGTGCTTAAATTTTTAGGAAATGAAAAACAAGACATTGCTAGGGTTCCGCGCGTAATTCGAGGAAATTTTAATTGTTCTGCAAAATTGCAGGACACGTTTCATTGTCCAGCCAAATTCTAGGACACGCTTTATTGGATACGGTTGTTAAGGTTCCAGCCAAATTCGAGAAAATCGCACATAACAAATTCTTTTCATTACAAAAATCTATCCAACACAGTATTTTCATGCCTTCTATCGGTCAAGTACGGTCTTTAAATAATTCCAGGTTTAAACTAGGTTAGATTTTTCTGCGATCATTGTCCTGACTATTGTACACTCATAACACTTTTCAGATCCCGTGCTTTGGGTGAAACTATACTCGATGTGCAAACTAAGAGTGATCTAATTATACGAGGCTTGGGACTGGCATCTCAACCTGGGAGTGATCACCTGAATTTGCCAGCAGACTTCGCGTCCCGGGGTTGATGAAGATCATCCGTTTTGCACGATAGTCTTTCTAAAATTCATAAACTAAAATTGGACCATCATTAAAATTTTTTTCTTTCAGATGAAGAAATTGAATAAAGATGACATGCATTACCAAAATTACCGAGAATCTTGCAATATGGCCACAAATTGCACCTACAAAAGCTTTGCTATATCTCATTTTTTACTAGCTAAAGTACAGAGTAGTGGATAAAACAGGGATACCAACCACCAGTAAAATTTGACCCTTTCTCCTAACGCTAATCGCGCATGTTGAATCGGGCCAAATTTTACTGCTTGTTGCTATCCCTGTTTTATCCACTACTACATAATACCTTTATATTCACTAAAAATCTATCATTTCTTGTCTCACTTAGTGCAAACCACTAGTGTCGAGTTAAGCTGGTAATTAACTGTTATCAGACGGATAGTTCGGGTTCTATCAGTGAAATTGCTTCGCAGATCCCCACCGACTCCGGTGGACTATCCCAGATACTAGTGTAACTAGAGAGACCTTATAAAAAGCACGTAAACAAACTTGCGAAAAAACTTGAACAAAAAAGAAAACTTGAACAAAAATTGAAAAAAATATTAAAATAACAAAAATTTTCATATATCCTCCTAATCAATATTTAATCAATCTAAAACTAAAACTTTCTGTCTCACTTGGTGTAGTGGTTAAATCATCGACTCTAGTTAAATTGCTTTAGCGAACGGAAGCTTTGTGGTTCCTTCCTCACTGACTCCAGTGAACGTCCCCCGACTTTGATGAATTACTGCGAAACTAAGTGAGATAAAAAAACCAAATTCACAGTTCCTAAAAAGGATGATCCCTGCTGTGAGACTGTACATGGGACACACTGTGATGGGTATACAGTCAAAAACACTGAGATCGATGGAAACACAGTGATTAATATTTTTCAGTATAACTAGTGAGACCGTGTAAAAAGCACGTAAAACCAACTTCCGAAATTAAACTGCACAAAAACCAGCTTAATTCTTTTATAAATTTTAAATTTTGCTAATATTTATATAAAATAACTCTACTTGTTCCTATCTTATACACCAAGAGCTTAATACCTGGCTTCGCCGATAATTTATTTATAAACATGCTCTCTGAACTGATTTCTAGTATGGCCGAATCTATATCTATTTAGATAGATGCATAATCTGCATCTTCCATTTCTAAACCTAAAGAAAGAAATATGCTTACAAACTTTACACATATTACACTTTAGATATTGATTTGGATTATCATAATGGTCTCCCAAATGTTTAATTTAATTTTTTACTTTAACTATATTTTTACATATATAACAACAATATTCTAATTCTTTGCAATCATTACAGCATTCTTTCCAATGCTTATTTTTACACTTATCACACTTCATTTTTTCACTTTCGGAAAATTATTTTTTCCAAAGTTTTCCCTAATAAAATACACCTTTCTCACTCAACAAACAGTAATGTCACAAGTGTGCTCTTCTGCGACGTTTGTAATTTATCCTTTGAAACAAAGAAGGGTTTATACAGACATCAATCATACGATCCCAAACATAAAGAACTATTGGAGAAAATGCTTGATTTTGATTTGGATGAGGCTATAACTGAAGCTTCTAATAAAACTGAAGCCTCAACCAAAACTCTGGAGAAAATGTATGATTCGGATGGAGACTTTATCTATGTCAAACCTTTTACTAAAACTGAAACTAAAGATATTATTAAATCTAAAACTAAACCCGACAACAAAATCTACACCAGAATTAGGTTTGAATGTAAAAAATGTCATGAAGAATTTAGAAGTAAAGTAGCTCTAACTACTCATTCATATAGGCACAATCGCATGTATCTAGAAAACACAGAAGACTTTGATATAATCTCAAGTCAGAACATGAGAGAATTTTATATTACGGATAAAGTTGGGAATTAAATTGAAGATATAGACAAATCAACTAATTACTCATTAGAGGAAAATAAAAACTGTTATCAGTTCAGAAAAATTAAGAGTTTTAAATATAAGGTGACGGCCGAGTGTGAGTACAAGAAGAGAACCAAAGAAGAAATTAAAATTACAAAAATACTCTTCAACACCGACTATATTATTAATAAGGCTATATATGATTACGGTGACTTCAAACAATGGCTAGATTTCGAAAACGAAAAATATGTAGGTTATGGCTACGACTTTGATATTCCTGGGTTGAGAAGTATTCAGTTAAACATTGAACCAACTAAGGCATCTATTGGTAGTTATATAGATTTACCCCATGATATCAAAAACTCAAAATCCATTTTAAATATACGTAGTTATAAATACAACTGCTTGCAACTAACTGTTACTGCTTGGCTACATCCTGCTATGGACCACGCAACACGCGAGAGTAGATATGTAAATAATCTAATTGAAGCACGACAACGAGATGAAGATGATTTTGCTTATATAATAAGAATACAGAAATTGTACAATATTAAAATTTGGTTATACATACCTTGTGGTGGGGGCAAAGTAGAATAGTTTGAACCGGTGGATGATTTTGATAAAGATAGAAAAGATGTCAGAATATTGGTTTAGGGAGGTGGTACTACAGAACACTGTGCTCTAATTAAAAACATAGAAACCTTGTTAGATCGACCAAATAGAATGAATCACAAATTCTATTACCGTGATAGATGTATATTTTGGTTTCATTCACAAATTAAATACAACAAACATGAATGTAACAACTCTTTGAGTCGCGAGGTTGTTTGTCCTAAGAAGAAGAAAATTACTTTCGTAAATGAACAATAAGCGTCAGAATATAAAAAATGTTATAACTGCTGATATAGAATGTTGCATTGTTGAAGTCGCAACTAATGACTTTAAACATGTAATAGCTGAGCACATACCAATAAGTGTGGGTTACATCTGGCAGGGTAATTTCAAATACTATTTCGGTCTTGATTGTATCAAAAGATTTGCTAATGATCTGTTAGAAATAGAAACTGAGAATAATTTCAAACATAATGAAAAGATGATATTCACAGAAGAAGATAAATTATATCATGAAACTAATAACACTTGCCATATCTGCAGCAAAACATGTATTAATAAAGTAAGAGATCATTGTCATGAAACTGGTAAATATAGAGGATCAGCATGTAAAATGTGTAATCTGAGGTATAAACAACAAAACTTCATTACTGTAATTTTCCACAATGGCTCTGGCTATGACTTCAACCTACTATACAGTGAACTCTTTAAGCAGAATAATGATAAAAGAAAAGTAGATAACATACCACTAGCCGCTGGTAAGTCTAATATGTTTAGCATTGGTTGTCTCAAATTCTTATATAGTTATAACTTCTTAGCTATGCCTCTAGATCAAATGGCAAAGATATATGCGTGTAAAACTAAAACATTATATCCATTTGAATACTTTGGTTTAGGCACCTGGGGAAGGGCCTCCGGCCTTGGTTTCCCAACCACGACAAAGTCGTACCAAGAAGTTATAGGTAATCTAAATATAGAAAACTTCAAATCCTCTCTATCTAATAAATTACCAACACAAGAAAGCGATAGCTTTAATAAAGACAACAGTCATAAAACTGGTAAAGATCTAACTATAGAGTATTTTCAGAATGATTTGGAAATATTAGACTACAGCATGAATGAATTTGTCCAATTAAGTATGAAAGAATTTTACTCAACCCACTACATTACTTTAGTCTCCCGGGTTATAGTTTTGATTGTTGGTTAATGTCAAGCGGTGTTTCATTAGATACATTACAAGATAAACAAATGCTAGATGATTTTGTTGAAGCAAAGAGAGGTGGCATATGAGGTATAATGGGTGATAGCATAGTCAACAATAGTAATGGAAGTAAAATGGCGAATCATCGGCGAAGCCGTTTCACGGATGACCAGAGGTCAATCAGGGAACCTGCTTCTCAGATATGGTACATAGACGCGAACAACCTATACGGCTATGCAATGATGCAAAAGCTACCTTATAAGGATTTCAATTTTACTACTACATCTCTAGATTATATATTAAATACTCCAGATGATAGTGATCACGGTTACTATATAGATTGTGAAATTGATTATACTAATACTTATAAAGATAGAACAGAGCAACTAGCACTAATGCCCAATAAGAGAAAGATAAATCATAATGAATTGGGATAACGAGAAAAAGAGAAAAGTAAAACCAAAACAGATAATTAATCTTAGACCAAAACAACAAAAAGAGAATGCATGGTTCATTATAGGATGTTAAAGTTCTATGTTAAGATGGGAGTAAAAGCAACAAAAATACATAGAGTATTTAAATTTAAACAAGATTATATATGTAGAGATTATATACAAAACAAAACAAATAAAAGAGCAACAGCTAAAACTGAAGCAGAGAAGGATGTAAGGAAATTAATGAACAACTCCCTATATGGAAGAATGTGCATGGATCCCCTATACTTCCTTCAAAGTAATTTCTTACATGATGAAGAAAAGATAATGAAAAATATAAGTAAACCAACATTTAAGAATATATTTAGATATAAGGATTATAGCCAAATTATATATAAAGAAAAAAATAGAATATGATTCTCCAGTATATGTATGTGATACTATCTTAGAATTAAATAAATTACTCACGTATGATGTATTCTATAATATTTTTCAACCATCTCTCAAAGATCTACAACTCCATTATACGGATACTGATAGTTTTGAATTAAGTTTTAGCGAGGGTAATGTCGACAATGAACACATGGACCTATCTAATCTCAAACCTTTAATCAAAATTAATAATAAAGTCCCTGGTAAATTCAAACATGAAATGGGAAGTAATATCATAGAAGAGTTTGTGGCCCTAACACCAAAAACATATAGCTTCAAAGACTACCCAAATAAAACTAAAGAGAAAGGAATAAAGAATTGCAACAATGCTAAACATGAGGAGTATTATAATGCACTAATGTATAACACGCAGAGAACTGTAGACGAATGTAGAATACAAAAATGTGGTGATAACATGACAACAACAAAATCAAGTAAGATGAGTCTAAACACAATTGATAATAAAAGATTCTGTGTAAATAATATTAAAAGCTATCCTCATGATGAGAATCTATATCTATTCAAAAAATATCTGGTAAATAAAATCTGCGAAGCAGGTTCCCTGATTAAGAATGCCTCATTAGATGGAGACAAAGACCTACTTATAAATAATATAAAAGGGCTAACCATTAATGATGATAGAAATTTAATCCTTGCTGCAATTACACTATATAATAATTTCTTATAATTATAAAAAAAATGAGTAAACTAGAAACACTTATAAAATTAAATAAACTAGAAAAACAAAACAGAAGAAATAGATTAGAAGAAAAATTAAGACAACAAGAATATTATGTTGACATGGAATATTTATTTGATCTCTTAACTAAAACTTTGAATACAAACAGCGAAGCATGGCAGACTCTTCAAAACCAAACATTAGAAGCATTAGCTTATAACACAAATGTTTTAAAAGCTTTAGACTCCCAACAACAAAGCAACTCTCTTGATGATCGAGCTGTAACATTAAAAGTTGATAGAGGTAAAACATTTACTGTAGACAATGATATGATTGCTATTTTGATAGAAATGGGTAAACAAACAAATAATCCATTCCAATTAACATCAGTTGATGCGAATTCAAACAAATTTAAAATAAATGGTGTAGATGTATCTCTAATCCCTGATGGTATAAAAATGAATGGTAAAGTCTATGATTTTTCTAAGGGCTTTGCTGTATTTATTACTAATAAAGATGTAAGCGAAAGAGACATAAAAGGTGATGAAGACAAAATAAAACAATTTCCAAGGGATATCAGTTATAAACAAAGAGGAGATACTAAAAGTAATAGATCAAAACTTATCAGAAGAATGTTTTATAGTATCGGTGAACCCACTTCTCATGTTTTATCAATACCAACCTCCAGTGAAGAATATCTATATAATCGTGATACTAGTGACTATGAACAAGGGGTAGACGAAGAAGAATAATAATAAGAAGAAGAAGAAGAAGAAGAAGAAGAAGAAGAAACTGATTATGAGACTGATAAACAAATAGAAGCTAGTGGTCTTACTAAGACAGACCCCAACAACCAACGAAGTTGCCATTTAAATGGTTTAGTAGAAAGATTAGAATTGTTAACACTAGAAACAAAAGCTGGTCATGATGGATTACATGATGAAATGTTAGATATATCTAAGTAACTATTATCTATGAACATTATTAATCAAAAGCAACTAGATAATTTTGTTTTTAACTATGGTAAATAAATAATGATGGAAAAACAACAATAAATATTAGCTAAAGAAGTATTCAGTCCTCAAATAACAAAGTTAAGAAGAGAAAGAATAATACCATTATATAAAGATGAAACATGGTCAGCTGATTTGATAGACAAATCATCTCTAAGTAAATACAAAAATAATTATAAGTTTATATTAACTGTTATAGATTTATTCACAAAATATGCATGCGCTATTCCATTAAAGAATAAATCTGGTTTATCTATAACTAATGGTTTTAAAATAGTATTAAGTGAACATAGAAAACCAGAAAACTTATGGGTAGATAGAGGTAGTGAGTTTTACAATAAAACATTTAAATCTTTACTAAAAGAATATGAAACAAAACTCTAATCTACTTATAGTGATTTAAAGGCTGTGTTTTTAGAGAGATTTAATAGAACATTATTCCACAAAATTAATAAACCAATGTTCGTCAATGGTGATGGTAATTGGGTAAATATACTAAATGATGCAATCATAACATATAACAATAACATTCATTCAACAATTAATATGACAGCAGTTGATGCTTCTAATAATCCTGATAAAGATAGATATATTATGTCTACTTCTACTAAGATTAAACCAAAGGGTAAACCTGGCTACGCCCAATTTAAAGTTGGTAATTATGTTAGAAATGCAGATAAACGTAATATCTTTTCTAAAGGTTACACTTCTAACTGGAAAAGAGAACTATTTAAAGTTAACGAAGTTTTGAACACACAACCACTAACAAATAAGATAGAAGACATGAATGGAGAGATAATAGAAGGTAAATACTATGAACAGGAACTATTAAAATCCGAGTTTGATTTTGAATCTAATAATGGAGTTTTAGAATCATTAGACATATTTCTTACTGTATACAAATACAAAGATGACAAGAAAGAGATTTAACCAAGCGGAACATCAATGGCGAAGCATTACTGGAGGTCCATCGGGGAACCCGCTTCTCGGATCAACATGAACAAACGAATTAGCACTATGTAAGGCTCGTGGGTTATTCCTAGAAGATAATGATAATATTGCTTGTGGGTTATTCCTAGAAGATAATGATAATATTGATATGAAGGGTACCTATAAAATTACAAATGTACATCCTCCGATAGATGAAAAAGATGTTGTTAATAAAGAGTTTTGTGTCAATAACTTATTATCTTCTAATATTAAAATAGACATTTTAAGTAAAAACATAACTGAGCAAAGAAAAGGTGAATTTGATAAAATCACAACTAAAACATTACAACTTAATGAAACACGAGTTAATGATGAACTAATTAATGAGTTTATTGAATCAGCAAATGAAGTCACAAATACTGTTAACTTTTGTAATAATGTTGCTGCTGATACTATCTCTAAATATAATAAATTAAAACAAGAATAATAAGTTTATTCAAAATATTACTAACATACATTTAGATGATATGTTTACTAACGGTCTAAGAGAAATGAATGAATACTATAAATCTCTTAGAAAAGTTATAGTACAAAATATAATTGCTATACGTTTACGAAGTACGTTAGTTGGTAATAAAGAGCAAGCAAGACTTGAGATGCATTATGGTTTTAAACAAGAAGATATAATGAAAGAAATAGAGAGAATTTTTACTAATGAAAATAAGCAAAGCTATGACGGAGTTCATGACCAATCCAACAGCACCGATTGAGAGATTATTATATCCAGATTTGTCATCAGTATCAGAACGATTAATAAATGAAAAGATTCAAGCTAATAATAAATTTAACAACAATATTAACATTATAAAAGTTATTAGAAATTATTATGAAACTGACACTAATTACTATAATAAGAAGTTAAGTATATATAAAAATTATTGTAACGTAGCTGAGAGAACAGAAAAACTATTATCATCAATAGCAACAACGGCAACAACAACACCGGTTGCATTAACAGGTATAGGATTACTTTATTCTATACCAACAGCTTTTGCTACAGCAACTGTTCGTGGTTCATTATCAAAAACAATTATTACTAAAATAAGAAAAGAAATTATAAAGTATTCACAAATGTATATTTTAAGTAAACAGTTTAGCGACAAGTTTAATAAACTAAATACTAAATCAATGAAAGATAATAAAATAGATATTGATGAATATAATGAATTAGTCAAGGTATATGAAGAATATAAAAGAACAAGAAAAATTAGTTAAGTGTTTTTTTAGATTAAAGCTATTAGTGCTTAGTAATAACAATGTTTTTATTAATAATAATAATAGTAATAATATTTATAGATAGATATAGTGTTTTAACTGAAACTATAGTCTTAGTCTTAGCCATAACTAAATTATCTTTTCTTTGTACCTAAGTATAACCTTCTTCTTTTTTGTACTACCTTTATAACTTCACCAGTAGTTGCAAATTTAGTTAAATCAGGTGTGGTTGATAAAGCAGCTCTAGGGTTTCTAGATGCAGCTGCACTTCCTATTTTACTTGATATTTCCAATGCTCTTACAGGATTTTTAGAATCTTTCTTTCCGAATTAACTGTAGCTCTACCAACTCTTTTAAAGAAATCTTTCAATCCCTCTGCTTCTATTGTTGCATCACTGACAGTCATTGACGTATTTTCTTACAGTTACACAATTACCCTTTAACATCTTAGTACTTTTGGTAGTAATCCGTGTACTTTTGGTAGTAATCCGTGGTAGTAATCCGGGTTCCCCGATAAAACCTCTTATGTTATTAGTACCACTATAATGTCTACCGCCAAAACAATATGAATTAGTTTCAAATTTCTGTAAAAGGCTCATTTCTATATATAAAAAATAATGGAAGTTCAAAAATATAATCCTTTTGTTTTTAAACCTAACCCTAAGACTACGGGTTCCACCCGCGAGCGAAGCTCGAAGACTAAGCCTAAGACCAAGCTTGAAGCTAAGGTCCTATATCAAGAGAATAAAAAGAAATTAGATACTATTTATGCTAAGAGTTTTGTTAAGACATGCAAGAATTAGTTTAGAGCTAGGGGGCTCCGCACATCAGGAAACCTGCTCCGCAGATGTTTCACCATAACTATGTCTATCGGTGAAACCGCTTCACGGATGGGGCTTCGACCATGTTTCACCATAATTATAACAATGACTATCAGGAACTGCTTCGCAGATAACAATAACCATGACTAAAACTAGGCCTAAGATATAATAGACTTCGGTCATTAGCCTCTACGAGACTATATCAACCATCTTATTACCATCATTATTAAACACTAATAACCTTTCTAGTTAATACTAATGCATGACATATAACATCGGCAACTGCAGCACTAAATTTGAAAATAAGTTGTATTGTTTGTGGACCTATATGATCACGTTGATATCTAGTATTGAATACATATATTCTAGATTTACTTTTGAATGTTCTATGATTTATATATGGTTTTATATTATGTGGTAGCCCATTACAATCTTTATTAAAGCTAACAATCTCTTTAAAAGCCCCATTATATTTATTAGTACCATAATTAATATTCATTCTATCCTCGGGATAAAACTCACTACCAACCTTACAATAACATTCAGTAACATTCATAATATCAAATGTACTTGCATCATGAGTTTGTTCATTAACATTATTATTTTCAAAACCAACTATTTTATATTGCGGTCTTTCCATACCACTTTCCATACCTCGATCAAACAAGAATTTAGTAGCATTGGATACATCTTATTAAATGTCTTTCTTTCATAATAGCTAAAGTCTACATTATTCTTTTTACTTAAACCCTTATTCTAATGTCATTACTAGGATCAATATTAGGCACACACCACAATATATCTCTGATATCTATATTAGCATAATTAGCAACTGCATCAGGATTAGCATTAACTATTTATTGAGCTCTATCATTATTATTCCTTTTTAATAATAGTTTAAAACCTAAACCATATAGAATCTTTTCTAAATCATTTACAAAATCAAATAGATCACTCATCTTAATCATCATATACATATGACCTCGTTCTGCAGCAATATGGCCACCTTTAAGTTGACTATCTCTATTACCTTGTTCTCTAACAAAACCACTCTCATATTCATCATCAGTACTAGTTAATAACTTATACATCAATAGATTAGGATGGCAATGATCTATATATTCAATGGTCCTACCACCACTAGTTTCAAGCTTAACTGAACTAAGCAATGCCATCATACCTTAATTAACTAGTCTGATATTAGCATTATTAGCAAATACACCACCAGCATCATCTGATACAACAAACTCTATCTCTAGATATGAATCACGCAAATTTAAATGATTCTCTTCTCTATTGAGAATGATATTAATATTAGTATTAACCGTATTCATTGTTGCTAGATTATTAGGTTTATATTTAATAATCTTACTTTTGTGTATATCATTATTATAACCATAAGTTGTATCCAAATTAAAGTTCATTTTTTTAATCCAAAATTTAACATTAACTATAACTATAACTATAATTATAACTATAACTATGACTATAACCAAAGCTAAAATTATAAGTATGGGGCTTCGCCCATTTTTCACCATAAATATCATTTAATATTTGAATATAAGAATTGGCTGACAACTTAATTCTATATGAACTACAAAAGATGCATGAAACTCTAACTAAAACTAAAGAAGAGCATACACTTAACTTTAGAATGATGAAGCCAACAGAAAATTTTAACTTAAGTGAACCTATACTTAACTCATCAAAATTACGTTTAATTAGATTATCTGTTCAAAATTCGTTGTTTAATGTGAATAGAAGGAACTACCAATTCTTATATGATACCCAAGTTCAAACATGGTTCGACACCCGTATTTTAGCTGTTATACCAGGTGCATATGAACTAATCGAAATAGCAGAATTAATAAAAGAAGAAACTAATGGTAATATTATGATAGAACCTGATAAGAATACAATGGAAAGTGTAATGGAAACAAAACAAGGTGCAATTTTCTTTGACAAAGAAAATTCAATAGCCCCATTACTGGGCTTTAGAAAAATAGTATTTGAACAAGGTAAATATACATCTCAGAAAATTGTTGATATTATGGGTTTTAGTACTATTAACGTTCATTGTAATGTGATATCTGGTGTTAAAGATAATGGGAATAACACAGACCTACTATATACTTTTACTCTAACAGAACAACAAGGTTAATTGATAAATATTATAGCAATTAATATCTTATATCAAAATGTAACTAAAGATAGAATAGAATATATAGAGTTTCATATTAAAGATGAGCATGGCAGACCTATAGACATTAATGGTGATGTATTAATTTTAACTTTACATCTGACGTAGTCAGCTGACCAAGGGTCCATCAGTGAAGCTGCTTCGCAGATCTGGTGTAACCAGCAACTTCGTTGATCTAGTCTAGATATAAACTTAAACTTAAACTCAGACTAAACTACAAAACTCTCCGATCCCAATTAATTCTTAGTTTACCATTAATGTTTTTAGTTTTAGTTATATCAATGACAACGTAATTATAAGGCTTTTTCCATACCTTATTACATATATTAGCAAAATCATTATAACTAAGTGCAACATTATTAAAGAAATCTTGATATATAGATATGAGGATTTTGCCTATTTGTTCAAAAAAAATAAATAGATTACAATTCTCTCTAACACTCTGCCTATATTTTGTGAAAAGATTCTGATTAAGATATATCATATTGCAATAATTATGTCTACCTCTACAGATGTATTCATTAATAACTGGTTCTTTGGCTCTAACATCACCTAATATCATTAGTTTCTTTAAATCTTTGGGTAGTTGACCGGGAGAGGGTAAATCTATTATATTTTTAACAAACTCAACATCTGCTTTATCGTTTATTCTCTCTACAGCTTCATATTTATCACCAGTAGGACCAATAATGTATAGCTTATCAAAGTATATTCTAGCCAAAATAAATTTTTTTAATAAGAATGTCTTGCCGCATTCACTAGGACCAGATATTATACATCTAAGGTTCTCTCGGCCTGTAGCTTCTGTAATTATATTATCATCACTTAGCCATGATTGTAGATCTTCATTTATGTTTACCGAGATATTGTTACTAAGACATTCTTTGTTGTTAGGTTTACCCCTTTGATGTTTTTCATCAAATAGATATACAAAATTATCATTAACATTATCATTATCATTAACATTAACATTATCATTAACATTATCATTATCATTAACATTATCATTATCATTATCATTATCATTATCATTATCTTTAACATTATCATTAGCATTATCATTATCATTAACATTATCATTATCATTATCATTATTAGTAAAGCTACTTCCTAGATCATTATCTTTATCAATAATATTATCTTTAACACTATCAATATCTTTATCATTATCATAATCATTTTCATTTACATTATCATTAACATTATCGTTATCGTTAACATTATCATTAACATTATCATTATATGCAAAGCTACTTCGCAGATCTTTACTACAACCTAAACAAAAACACTCATTATATATTCCTGGACATTTACATTGATTAACTAGAATATTCAAAGCATTGTTAATTCTAAATCCTCTATCAATAAGATAGATCATATATAAACAAAAAGCCCCACAATAAGATTCATCATATTGTGGTATTCTCTCATTAGAGCCTAGATCAATATATTCTTCTAAAAGTAATGGAGGGGTCTCAACACCAAAACTAACAAAGTAATACACAGGAGCGCCTTCTCTTCTTATAACTAAAACCCAATGTGTACCATTAGTTGGATGTAGATTCACAATTATGTTGACGTTAGATTCACTTGTGTCTGGAGTTTGATCTCTCTTTACTATTTCAATTGGTGTTAGACTTATATCTTTTCCTATATCTTTTATTCTGATATCACTCATAGAATTATTATCAATATTAAATTTATTATTGAATTCCTCAAAAGTTAAGATAAGCATTTTTAATAGGTATAAAAATGGAGACAGGTAGCGTAGTTATAATTTTTTTTTTCTTAATTGGAATTTGTTATATAATATATGATTCAATACCAAGTAAATATACAAAACTAGAAGAAAGCTTTGGTGGATTTATGAATAGGAGTCTGGTTAGATTTGAATATGTAAAGTCACCCTTACATGCTATTGTTTATGGTGGAACTGGTACAGGCAAAACATATTTTATTAGACAATACTTAAAGTTATACATAGATCCGCGAATCGGTTACACCGATCAAAGTCAAAACCAAAACCAAAACCAAGACCAAGATCAAGCTAAACATATAATCATAGTATGTAAAGATGATAGAGATTGGATAGATTCTGAGACTGGTGAGTTTTTTATTGGGTCTAATACATGCGATATAAATATGATCACATCAAAAAAACAAGTCTAAATTCAAAGATAGTGTAGTAGTACTTGATGATATGGGTGATAAGTTAACTAAAGATATAGCTTATTATTTCACAGAAGGCAGACATTATAATATTCAAATGATTGTAATGTGTCATAAACCAGCTCAAATAATTAATACAGCAAGAATGAGTTGTGATACTATTTATATAACAAGTTATAATGGAGCTGATCTATTTAAATGTTTTAATGAAATGTATAAATGTGAACATAACTTCATTAAAAGTATTAGTGAGTTAAATAGTAACTATTATAATTTTACAGATGGAATGTCAGATGAACTTCGTTATGGTATAATTAAATATAATAGGAAAGAGAATACTTTTATTATTATTGATAAGAATAGAACTATGATATATGACTCGAGAGCTGGTTTCCTTGAATAAAAATCTCTTAGTTTAAAAGATAAATTAGAAAGTGAAGACAAAAATAAACTTATAGCATACATGAAACCACTCAAGATGAATGCTACAGATAGAAATACTATTAATAATGATAATTATCAGTTCTATTTTAATAAACTTCTTACATAAAAAGGTATTAAAATACAGAATGATGATTTAACACAAGAAATGGTTAAAGCTGATGGTTTTAGGTTAGCATCAACTATTTTAGGAATTATAGGTACATGTTTTATGATATATAATTATATGAGTCCTGATACAACAGTAAAAACTGCGGGACATGTGGCAACGATTGCAAGTAATATGTTAAATAGAGCAAGTACATTGGTTAACTTTGGATGCGGAGAAGAAGAGCAAAGAAAACAGTTTATTGGAAAGCTACAGGGAGAATATATAAATAAAGGGACTGGAATTTTGAATTAAAGAGGTTCGAAGGTATTTAATCAGACTAAATGGAAATAAGGAAGAATTTAGAGAAGAAATTATAAATTTTGTTAGAGATAAAAAAGAATTAGACCTAAAGAGATTTTAGATAGAAGATAAAAAACTAATACACTCAATACGACAGGGAAGGAATATTTAGCTAGGTGTATTTTATCTAAACATAATACTAAAGATTTAATTGAGATATTGGCTAAATATGATGGGTTTAATTGAAATTTGACCAATTATAAATGGTTATAAAATGTTTAGAGTTTAAACATAAATGTGGACTCCCTTTTAATATAGCTTTTCATTATTCAATATATCATGAAGATAAAATTTGTAAATGTGCATGTGGTGATAAAACATTAAATGGTATTTGTATGAAAACTGATTGATCTTTTGAAGATGAATCTGGATATAACTCTAGCTCTAGTATTAACTCTAACTCTAACTCTAACTCTAGCATTAACTATAACTCTAACTCTAACTCTAACTCTAACTCTAGCTTTAACTCTAACTCTAACTATGACTCTAACTCTAACTCTAACTCTAGCATTAACTCTAACTGTAACTCTAACTCTAACTCTAGCATTAACTCCAACTCTTTCTCTAACTCTAACTCTAGCATTAACTCTAACTCTACCTCTAACTCTAGCATTAACTCTAACTCTAACTGTAACTCTAACTCTAACTCTAACTCTAGCAATAACTCTAACTCTATCTCTAACTCTAACTCTAACTTTAACACCAAAGTCTTAACTAGAAGTTGTAATAAATGTAATTATGTAAAACCATTAACTGATTTTGATGAGAGTAAATACACTTTTGAAGATGAATCTGGATATATCTCTAGCTCTAGTATTAACTCTAACTCTAACTCCAACTCTAACTCTAGCATTAACTATAACTCTAACTCTAACTCTAGCATTAACTCTAACTCTAATTGTAACTCTAACTCTAACTCTAGCATTAACTCTAACTCTATCTCTAACTCTATCTCTAGCATTAACTCTAACTCTAACTCTAACTCTAGCATTAACTCTAACTCTAACTGTAACTCTAACTCTAACTCTAGCATTAACTCTAACTCTATCTCTAACTCTAACTCTAACTTTAACACCGAAGTCTTAACTAGAAGTTGTAATAAATGTAATTCTGTAAAATCATTAACTGATTTTGATGAGCGTAAGTACACTTGTAGAAATTAAACTTCAGCTAAAGTTAGTTGTCTATATTGTCCTTCTGTTGTAAGATATGATGGAATAAGAGCTCATGTAAAGAAACAACATCCAGATGTAGAATTAACTAAAGGATTTATTAGAAATTTAACTGAAAGATCAGCGGAGCTGGTTCCCAGATCTGTTATTACGCAAACAGTTGTTCGTGTAAATATTATAATTTGGTATCATTTCTTATTAATAATGGAATAAATATAGAAAAAATAAAAGAGAATATAAATTTATTGAAGAGTATAGATAATTTAAAATGAAAAATATAGAAAAGTAAAAAATATATTAAAAAATTTAGATAATTTTAAAAGTTATTATTATTTATTTATTTAGAAAAGAGGTAAATCACTCTTTAAGCGCGATAAATAGTCATTTTGTACTGGGGCATCACTCCGATAGGGGCGATTTCGCTCTTAAAGAGTGATTCGCAAAATATTGGAAAAATTTTAAAAAATTTATAAATAATTTAAGCTGGTTTTTTTTGTTCAAGTTATCCACGAAGTGGTTACACCAATTTTCGCAAGTTGACTTTACGTGCTTGTTACACTGTCTCACTAGTTTTATGCTAGTATCTGGGGACGTCCACTGGAGTCAGTGGGGATCAGCGAAGCAGTTTCACTGATAGAACCCGAACTATCCGTCTGATAACAGTTAATTACCAGCTTAACTCGACACTAGTGGTTTGCACTAAGTGAGACAAGAAATGATAGATTTTGAGTGAATATAAAGGTAATATGTAGTAATGGATAAAACAGGGATAGCAACAAGCAGTAAAATTTGGCCCGATTCGACATGCGCGATTAGCGTTAGGAGAAAGGGTCAAATTTTACTGGTGGTTGATATCCCTGTTTTATCCACTACTGTACAGGAACGACAATTTTTGATTCAAAAGTCAGATCAGCAACTTCGTTATCTCTTGAAAGCAGGTTGTCTCAAGAAAAATGTCATGGTAACTCCACTGATTGACTTTACAGATCGTTTATGTTTGGGCGATCAAATGCAGTTCTTGATTATGACAAAAGTAAATTGATCATAATATTGACCTGAATCTAAATTAACATTATGTTACGAAGAACTTAGCAATTTTAATTTAATTTATCAAACGTTCTTTAGGCTTGAAAATGTAAATGTATATGGGACATTGAAGTAAAGTTTTTGCAGGAAGTAAGTATATTAAACAAAACCAACAATTTTCTTAATACAATAACCAATTTCATTCACATCACGAAAAGAAAAAAATTGTTATCATATATCTTGGGCATTTTTTTTTCAAAAGTTGCTGAAAAAATGTTACTTGGAACACTTTCCTCTTTCCCGGATTCATTTTTCGCATCATTTATCTATTGTTTTTTTAAACACAGACAAATATTATAAAGATTAGATTTATCTCAAATTTGGCTTTGTGAAAATTGTTTTTGATGAAAAACAAACAGTTTGATCAACAATGATGAAGACAATTTGTTCGAGGCGAAAATGAAGCAACCCATGCCTTTGAAAGATTTTGTTATATGTAAAAAATTTCTTCGCTTATACTCAATATTTTTTTTCTAATGTAAGCTTCCCTTGAAAATGAGTAAAAAATTTTCCCTAATAGATGAAAAAATGTTAAATTTATGAAACTTTGCAAGTCTTAATTTGTTTGTTCAATAAGAGATTTATGTATCATTTTATTTCTAAAAAACATGCTGATTAATTTTAACAGAATCTCAGAAGGTACTCTGGACTTGAGTTCGCAATTACTTGGTTTTGATAAACTGTTGGAAAAAAGGTTGAATGCAATACAGTAATACTTGCAAAATGACAACAGCATGGAGAAAAGTTTCTGTGTTCCCGTAGTTTACAGTGGAAGAATAACTGATTCTTTCATCCAGAAATTTACAAAATAACCAGTATGTTCAACACTCTAGCAGCCGTCACAAAAGAAACTATTTCTGGTGATAACCCGTACCTAACTCAAAAGCAAATTCAGTGCTGAATCAGAGTAAAATTCAGAAATTATCAGTACTGATTCAGACCCTGATTCAGGTCACATTTCACTCTGAATTCCTCTGATTCAGAGTCTGATACAGACTCTGATTTTTCTCTGATTCAGACTCTGATTCAGACTCTGATCTTCTCTGAAATAGGGAAAATTCATAACTATGTTCATGAGCCAAGCTAGGTTTTACCATTGCTTTCGCTCTCAGGTCCTTAAAATATACAAATTCATACAATACCTGTAGAAATTGAAGAAAATTATAAAATAGGTTGTCGGAAATCTCCTAAAGTCAAGTTAAAGACTGACTTTTTGAGATTTTCCAGTATGTTCTGTGGTTTAAACCCTCCTCCTTTTTCGTTCCGGGCTGGGGACCGGCAGTGGCGGAGTTACTGAAATAAACTCTAGGAAAACTGGTATAGAGAAAATTGCTACTCCTTTGAATAAAGACAACTTTTTTTCAAATAAACGTATTCTGGCCATTTCTTTTGCAGATTCACAGTTCACATTGATCATTCAGTTGCTTCTAAACCAAAAATATAACATTTGTCAAACTTTGATGAAATCGTCAATAAGAAAAAGTTGTCCGCAAACCTTTAAACCTCATAACGATCATGTTTGACCTAAGCAAGCAAGAAATATCAATAATGGCGCGCTTATTGCACTGAGTTTATTTGTTGACAAGGACACGAATTATTATCTCTTATGAATGAATGTCAGAAACTTGATTTTTTTTGTGTAAATTTGAAAGTGTAAAAAAACTTTGTCGTTTGTTTGGGTAGGAATTTTCTCAGGTTCTTCTACAGTTAGCACTCGTTGGATACTGCATAATAAGTCTAATATCCGAAGAATCAAATTTCAAAAAAAAAATTTGAGTTTTGTGGAAAGATTTTTTCCCCGTATTTTACAATTTTTATTCCACTTTCGACTATAGAATTGAGTCAAAATTTTTGTGGATATATTTACTTATATTGTCGAAAAGGTTTACATTTTGTGACGAGTTTTCATATAAAAATTGTTTGAAAAGTTGAAAAATTCTCTGTTGCAAATGCCATTTTTTTTAAATAATGACAAATTTTTCTCATATGTGTTTTTTTGCCGTTTTTGCAGATTAAGTACGAAGCGGCCATACGATTTAGTTTACATAAAAATCAAGAAAATCAAATAATTTACTTTAACAGACTGTTTATATAAGACTTTTTATATAAATGATTATAGAGAAAGTCGCAAATTATTTTTCAATAATGACAGTTTTTTCTCTCAAAGGAACTCAATCTGACCAAAAACTTTGTATATTCTTGGTTAGCATAGAGTCTCTAATTGCATCATAGAACCAGGTGCTCAGATATGCAGCAGATGTTGTAAAAATTGATCAGAATCAGAGTTAATTTTTATATTCTAAAAAGTGCAAAAAAACTCAACATGCCTACTTTTATCAAAGCTTTTGTTGCAAGGACTTATTTCGGAGCCAGTTTTTTGACCAATTTTGTTTGTTTTGCTGCTTTAAAAAATTACTGATTTTTGTTCTGAATCAGAGTTGATTCAGAAATTGCTATTCTGATTTTGCTCTGATTCAGAGATTTTCAGAGAAAGGTGATTCTGAATTTTTCTCTGAATCAGAGAAATTCAGAATTCGTTCTGAATTATCTCTGATTCAGTACCGAAAACCTAAATTTCTCTGAAATTGCTCTGATTCAGTACTGATGATCTCTGAAGGTTAGGTACGGGAATAAATTCAATATAACTTTTCTCCTGGTACTTAGAGAATTCAAAAGAACCAAATTAGTGGACTCGAAGAAGTCTATTAACGTCCAGCTTACAATTTTGAAGTTAGGAACAGTACCTATTCAAAACCTGTTTCGAGTTCTGCGTGCATGGCAGTGTAAAGAACAAATAGTTGTCCATACAAAATGATTTTTATACTGACTGTTGAAAAATCCAGGTCCAATTGAATTATATCTGAAAACATTTAAACGGAATTCTTTTTGACATGACGACTTCAAATTGTTTGAAAACCCGAATTTTTTAGGAGCAAACTCTTCGTTTTCTTCAAAAATTCAAACAAGTAAGAATATTGAGACCTATAAACAGGTTCAACTGAAATAACCCATTCAATGGAATCTTTTCCAGCTTTTTATTACAGTTTGGGATCAGTCGATAGGCGCTCAGTGATGAAATTTAAAACATCCCGTGAATTTGTAGCTTTTGATGTTTTTGGCAATTAGTTTTTATAGCATATCATTAAGTACTTAAAGTATGAAAAAAGTTTAACGCATTTTAAAAAAATTGAAAGAAAATTAACACAAGAAATCACCAGTTTATGTTATGGGCGGCCGAAAAACAAATCAACAGACAAAATAAGAAGAAACCGACAATAGATCATCATGTCTTTCAAATAAACTTTTATACAGCAATTTGAAAAAAATATATTAGAATATGAAACTGCAATACAATATGTATCTGCGAGCAGTCAATCAACAGCAGTTAAACTTGCTTCAAAGTCCAATCATTTTTTTTCAGGCGTTCACATGCAGAAACATACTGCCATTATGCTGAGTCAACGTCTTTCACTAACCTAGCTCCTCAAAAACACTTTGCAACAAAAATTTAACGGTCAAATTTTTAAAAGAAACTATCCAAAATAAAACACAAATTTAATGAACTGAAAATGAACAGTTTGATAACGGGTTTGTTTACCCGCATTTTTCTTTGAATTTGCTAAATGTTTTATCAATTTTTCGAAAACTTCTCATCTCAAAATCCAATTTGTTGATCAGTGTTTACGATTTAGGGCTTTTGCTGCCTGTGTACTACGGAAGTAGTCTGTAATGATATAACAATGATGAAAACCCCCTTAGTAACCTTCCGAAAATTAAATTTTTAATGAACAGAGTTAGTTCTACTTTTGAGTTTCTCTAATTGATTTTCATTAACGGTAGAAAGTTGTTTTTGCATTTTGCCTTTTGAGTCTTTCGAACGCATTTGACTCCTCTCACTCAAAGAATTGTTAAAAACATGAGTCTAAACAATTATCATTCAATAATTAGTAACGTTATAGCAATAAAAAATATCATTAATCGCTCTTCAATCCAACACTTTTTCTGTACTAGTGTTTTCCCATCGAGAAGAATTCTAAAATCATATTCTGATTTTTAGCAGCACTGCGAAAAACAGCAAAAAGCATTTCTGGTGTTCTCTTTGCTGAATACTCGTGACTACCAGCCATCCAATCCTATAGTTTATTGGGGATAAGAGGAGAAATGAAACGTATTATGACAAACACTCTGTGTCAGTGATCTTTTTCTCTGTTTCTCTATTTGCAGAGAATTTAAAACATTGAGTTTCAAGAGGAATACATTAAATCGGCTGTTTTTGACATTAGAGTAATTTCGTCACTGCAATAGGTCACTGTAGTCAGGCATTACTATAGACATTGCTGAGAAGCAGAGTACAATGTGTGCTCCGACATATTTTTTGTTTTTGACCACTCCAATGAAAAATCCGGAGACGTTGATTGTCTACTTTTACAAAAATATCAAATAAGATTCTATTTTGTCAAAAAGTTTTCAGTTTTATCCGAAAAGTTATCTATGATCTACAATAGCTTATCGCAACGTGTTAACAAACTCCGAGTCAATATCAATACTAGGCAAGTCTAAATCCAAGTCTTATTTCGTTAACCAATGCTGGCCAAATCTAAATACAAGTCCTACAAGTCTGACAAGTCCTACAAGTCTGACAAGAAAATTGCAAGTTGGTTCCCAGGTCAAAACAAACTTGAAAAAATTTTGAGTGAAAACTTCCAATTCCAAAACATTTTGTAACGTGCCATCAATTCGGTGTTAATTTTCGCCCCTTTCCCGGGGTGCTATGAAAATGCCCCAAAGCTAATAGAATTTATAAACTAGCACCCTGGGGGTCAGCGTAGGCTATATTAATTAGTTTTCAGGTATTTCTGAGCCATTTTCTGCCATTTCCACCTATTTCTCAGCCATTTTAGGCCAATTTTTTTGCCGAAAATCAAAATTATTTTGTTTTTCAGACTCCGCAAATGCCGAACAATAAATTGAGGGGCATCTTTGTAAAAATTTTGTCCTTTTATAACACATTTTTGACGTTTTACCGTCTACTTTTTGACCATCTACTTTTCACGTTTTTTTGGCTATTTTTGACGTTTTTTTTTCAGGTATTCCTGACGTTTTCCCGGATATTTTTCAGGTATTTGCGACCTTTTCCCGGATGTTTTTGACGTTCTCCAGGCTATTTTTCACGTTTTTCAGCTATTTTTGACGTTTTTTACTTGACGTCGTCACTAAGACTTGCATTTAGACTGGTAAGTGTAAAAAGTGATATGATAATAGCTCTGAATCAGTACGGATCCAAAATTTGCAATTAGACGTGACCAGTATTGTCATTGGCTTGGCGTTAGGCCCGGGCATTCTCCATTATTTTAGCGCAGCTGTTTTATATTATTTTTCATATATTTCTCAAACGACTTTGATGTTGAACTCCACCCATTTTAGGCAGTATTGTTTTAAAGACAAACAAGCAGACTCGGTAATGTGCAATCGCACATAAAGTTCCGACCCCGCTCATCCACAATTTTGGCATAATTGTCTAACAAATGAGGAACAGATAGAAAAACACAAAAATTCAAGTATTTTTCAAAAAAAATGGCGTATGAACGAAAAGATAGCCTCCAAAGTAAAGAACTCAGTGAAGTAAAAAATGATGCATTCGATTGATGAGATATGACGATATTAAGATAACGAGCGAAGACGAACGGCAAAATCAATCAACAACAACAAACTCCAAAACATTCCAAAACATTGGGGGTTTTGGAGTTTTTAAAAATTTCGCTGAATTTTAAAAAAAAACAATTAATTTCAAAGTAATGAAAACCATTATGAATCAATAAAAACATCCTATAGGTTTATAATTACCAATTCTTCTATAGAAGGGAATTAAGAACTCTCGCTATTCAATTTTTTATGGAGTTACAAAGAGAACAACAAATAGACAACAAACAAATAATCATTAATAACTTGCCAGAAAATGCTTTGGAAGCCGTAAAGCCGTATTTTGACCCGCCAAAATATGTTTGATTGCACCGTCATCGCACACCGATATTGTATTATGTGACCGCTCATTAATGAAACTATGTAACAATTAGACAAAAGGAAAAATAATGCAAAATTTTGTAATACCTGTTTTTTTTCGAAAAAGATTGATTTCCAAAGACATGTAAGCCATTAATTACAAAACGAAAAAATTGAATAGGTTCGTCCACTCTTCCAAAAGAAGCCCTTGAGAACTGCAATTATCCAGAATATGTCTTACATCTAAAAAAGAACGTCAAATATGACAAAGATCTGAAAAATTCATTTCCTTTTTTTTCTGAAAAACCCATGTGGAAGCCAGTAAAGTCACAACGAATTCTCTTAAAACATTAGATTTCGTGACACCAATCCCATTTGAGACCTTCTCTTGAAATGTATCATGTGACCTCTAATTAATGAAACTTGGTAACAATTAGACAAAAAAAGAAAGAAAAGCAAAATTTTGTAATACTTGTTTTTATCGAAAAAAATTTGTCTCCAAAGACATGAAAGCCATTCAATAAAAAATGAAAAAATTGAATAGTTTCGTTTATTTTTCCAAAAGAAACTCTCGAGAACTGCATTTATCCAGAACATAACTTACGTCTACAAAAAGAACGTCAAATATCACAAAAGTCGAAAATTCATTTACTTTTTTTTGTGAAAAACCCGCGTGGAAGCCAGTAAAGTCAGAACGAATTCTCTTAAGACATTAGATTTTGTGACACCAATTTCTTTTGATACCTTCCCTTGAACTGTATTATGTGACCTCTCATTAATGAAACTAGGTTACGATTAGGCCAAAAAGAAAAGAAGCAAGCTTTTGTAATACTTGTTTTTATCGAAAAAAATTTATTTCCATACATGAAAGCCATTAATTACAAAATGAACAATTTAAATAGGTTTGTCCATTCTTCCAACGGAATCCTTTGAGACCTGCAATTATCCAGAATATGTCATACGTCTACAAAAAGAAAGTCAAATATGACAAAAATCAAAAATTAAATTACTTTTTTTTTGTGAAAAACCCATGTCGAAGTCAGTAAAGTCATAACGAATTCTTTGAAAACATTAGATTTTGTGACACCAATCCCTTTTGACACCTTTCATTGACAAAAATAATGTCATCTATAACCTTTAATTAACGAGACCAGGTAACAAACAGACAATAAAAGGAACAAAATTGCGAAGTTGAAATGTTTTTTTTTTCTTTTTGGAAGACAATTGTTTTCAAAGTCATGAACGCCATTATCTATTTTCTAATATCAGAACATCGGCTCATCTTCTCTTCCATGAAAAGCCAATCAAAACGGGTCATTGTACGGGAAATAAAACACGACTAAAAAGACAAAGTAAAAATGACAAATAAAGATAAAATTAAAAATTTCATTTAAATTCTTTGAGAAAGTATTGTCGAAGTGGTAAAGAACAACAACCTATATCTTTAAGAATTTAAATATTATCAGTTGTGCGTTATTTGAAACGCAAAAAATGTCATATCTAAACTGCCAAAAACGTGATGGTTTGATAAAACTAGAAAACACGAAAATGGGGCAAATACCTAAAAATTAAAAAAAAATTGTGAAATCTAGTAGTATCAAAGCCAGACCACCATAAATTAAGGCAAAAAACCGCAATAAAGACTATTTTTGAAATCAGCAGAAAGAAGGAGCACTCTTTGATTGCTGACACTAAGCTACAAGTTGACCAAATTAAGAGAAAAATGGAGGCAAACTTCAATAAGCCATTTTTTTATTTAAAAATCAAATATTTTAAAAGTTAAAACGACCCTAAGCTTTCCAGCAATCGTCAAGAAAAATTAATTTGGAGCTAATTAGGAAGCTAATAGGACCTATCACTAGTGAGCTTTGATTTGAAATGTTCTGTTTTTTAATTAATATAAAAAAGATCGAATTTTTTATATAAAAAACCGACTGATGATAAACCGAATTGTTTTTGACGGTCAGAGACTGGAACCAAACAAGTCTTGCTAATGATGATTGTCCAGTAGGAACTTTTAATTTTTCAAATGTCATTGATATAGATATTTTGTTAGTTAAAAAATCAAAAATAAATGCTGCGTTTTTGATAATCAACGAATAAAGTTAGCAAAAAACGGCAAAGTTTTAATTATAGAGCACTCTCAACGGAAGTTGAAGTAGAATTAGCCCGCTTTTAGTCTACAAAGATTGTGTTAGTGGTGCCTGGGTGTGCACTTAATGCAAATTTAATCAGAGTTGACTAAAGAAACTTATTTCGTGCTGTTTTTGATGAAAAAGTCTGAGTTTTGTGAAATATTTGGCCGGAATTTGTGACAAAAAATTCAATGAAAATAGCCGACAAAACATTTTGTCTTTAAACGTAAAATCAACAACGTTTTCTTGAAAAATTTTATTAAATTTTATCAAAATTGGCAAAATTTTAGTCAAAAATTCCGAAAAAAGGTGAATGAAATCAACGGAATTCACTCTATTTTCTCAAAAGTTTAAACCTCGATATCTCACTGTAAAAAACGAAAATCAGAAAAATCTCTTTAATTCCATATACTGCGCTGGACAAGCTTTCTAATGATACCAGTCTCAACTCTTTACGATGAATATATCGATCGGCCAAAATTGACTGAACAAAAAAAACCATTTGAGTATATAGTTACTCCCCCCTCCCCCTCAAGAGGGGTCGGAACAATAAAACAAACATAGAATACTTTGTTAAACAGAGAATATACCCATTTTCAGTAGAGTCGACTATCCAAATGTGAGACGAAAAAAAAACTTTTTTCGGATATTGTCGGCTGAGACTTAGCGGTTTCTTTGCTTGTTTTCAAAAAACTTCATTTAGTTCTGAATCAAAATACCTCAATTTCAAATTTCTTTCTTTTCGTTTTTCCATTTCATGGAAAATTTCTCCAAAAAAAACCCAATTTCAAATAACGTTTCATTTTTCTAGTTCTGCGGAACAATAAGATTCTCTCACTTTTCCTATTTGGGGATTTTTTGACAAAGTTGACTCCTAATATGTTGGAAAAGATTGCTGGGAACAGTTTTTGTTTCCCCGAATTGATAATGAACATCCATCCATAAGTGCTTTTTGGGTTTTTTAATGGTACATAACAATTTTAATGGTTAAAGATTTTTCATGTTTGGCACTGCAGAAAAATCTTTGTTGCAGACATGAACGAAATTTTTTCATGTCTAATGTCAAGATTTGTTTCGCAGATACTCAAAAGTCTTTTTTTAATATAGGGAGCAAATAATGAAAACAACTAATGAAGTAGATAATTGTTTCATAATATTATTTTAATTTTTTCAGAATATCAAGCTTTCTCAAATTGTTAAGCCTCATCTTATTTGTGCTTGTTTGCCATCCCTGAATCTTCTCGCTCGCACATAAAACATCATAAAACATCAGGAAATAAGGCAAGCTTATGAAGATTGGGAAAATTGTTTTTCATCAATTAAGTTTGGTTAATTTGTGATTAATTTGTACTGAGCGAGAAAAGTGTCCTTGATGTGCACATCCACTTAACATATAGATATCGAGACCATTTTCCAGTCTAATACATGTGATAAATCTGTATCCAGGTTTCCTCCACCCACGTAAGATGCCACTGTTCTACCTGCTCGAAAACTAATATTAGAACGCATTCTGCGATGAAATATTTAATGAAAAACAATTTCCGTTGGTGTTGTTTTTTGGTAGTCTCGTTTACAATTTATTGTTTGAAAAAATTAAAATTGTGAAGTCTCTCAGAAGCATAAAACTCTTTCCCCTTATAAAGGTATAATTTTGAGGAAAAGAACATAATGTTTAATCGTTTAGATTCAGACGCAATTCAGGGTGATATTTTTTTCTTTTTGTCTACATGGCTGATAGGAAAAAAACTTATACTTAAAACTTCCTAACAAATAGAATAAATACGTAAACCAACTCTAGAAAAGTAAACGTAAATATGTAACTTTACATGTTGCAGTCATCAGCTGTTTTCGATGATAATAACGAACAAGGAGGCTCGGTATTGTAAGTTTGCATATAATGTTCCGACCCCGCTCATCCGCATTTTTTACTTAATTATCTACCAAATGAAGAGATTAGTAATATACATAAACAGATGTTAGTGTAAAAAATTATTACAAACTCAAATTACTAAATTACTAATGATCCAAGTAATTAAACGACCATGAGACAATACAATTGACAATATAAACAAAAACAGGAAACATTTAAGAAAAAAACTCAGGACCTGCTTTTAAAGGCACATGAAAACCAATTCAAACATCATCAGATAGCCAGTCGACAAGAAAACAGAAAAAAAGGCGCAATTGAACACTCCATCAAAATTAAACTTTTTAAATCAAATATTTTCAAAGGTACCAGAAACAATGAGCTTTCAACTAAAAATTCTTGATAGATGTAGTTATAAGTCACCAAGGGATCAGTTTTAACTGAGACCAGGGAATAGGAAAAGGCTAAGAAATAACTACAGATACAAAAATACAGAAATAATTACAAGCAAGTTAAAAAACACAAAATTTTCAAGCCATTAACGTCATCAGCTATTTTCTGAAACATATTTGTTATTATTTCAATTAATTTTTGTATTCTTTCAGTTAAAACACAATTGTATAACTATATATGTTCACTTGGGTCTCAGTCTAAAACGAACGGGACATGTTATTAAGGCTAAAAATTTAAAGGTCAACAAACAGAAACAAAAAAAATTACCAATCAGAAAATTTTTTACCAATCACAAGAGAAGATGCATGGCGTTAAGGATATAAAACATCGAGTATTACATAAATCAATAAAGAAGTTGTATTTGGAATCACAAAAAAAGCGAATGGATCTCTCAATGATCAGACTACTTTTCAAGCTGACAAAAAGAAGCAAAAATAAAGGAAAAACTTTGCAAATTGATAGGACCCAAATCATCATAATCAATAGCTATCAATTGACCGTATTTGATAGGTTTCTTAGCGCCATTGAAAGGAAGTTATTGAGAACAGTCACTATTCACAAAAATTCTTACGACTACATAATAAACCACAATCCCAAATGAAAAACCAGAATTTAAAAAGCACAAGAAGAAAGAGTCGAAGCAATTAAGAATAATCAGTGAAAAATTTTGGATATATAAGGCTGATTGTGTTCCAGTGTTGTGATTAGGCGATTTCAATGGAATCAATAGTTGGGAGCTGATATACAAAAATCATTAAAATTCAAAGGCAACTTGTAGTATCAGGGTTAGTGAAACCCATAGCTTTTTTAAAAAAAAGCATTAAACATGTTTTTATAGCTGGAAGACAATGAGTGGAAGCAAATGAGATCATATATGTATCAGAATAAATCCTATTACTACAAAATTGAACCCAATTCAACCAAAAAAACAATGGAAAAGCGCCAGACAAAAGTGGTGAAGTTTTCAGAGCAGCAGATAGGTTCAATTAACCTTGTTTGGGGCACCAATTGCTTTTTTTTCATTATAGAGGCAAAGAGATAGGACTATAATGATACAATAAAAGCAACCAAACACAAAATTTTAATAAAAGTTACAGAAACACTATGTCAAAGACATAAAAACATTGAGCGATGACTCCTTTAGGGCAAAAAAAATGTTTATCGGGCCCTATTTGGCCATAAATGGGACTTTTCATTTATAAAACTCTCAATTAAAAAGGTACTTATCTCTAAACTGACTCAATACAAAGCGGAACAATGTTGAAAGAAATTGAAAAAGTGCTCTCCACAAGAAGGAACCTTTTAGATTGTGAACTTGCCAATGAGTTTAAACCTATCGCCATTGTTGCCGCTCTCCTTCTGAAAGTACAAATTTGCTCAGTTTTAAAAAAGATCAAAACGACACCCATTTCAACTTCTACGCTTGAAAGGCAACTTAATGATACCACTCACGATTCCAGACAATAAATATTTGGTCTTCCAAATTTGATAGATCAAAAAAGGAAAAATCCCATCTGAATATATAGTTCCTCCCCCACACAGTAGAGTCAGAGTAAATAGACTACGACATTTGATTATAAAAAAGGAAAGTTATAGATGGTTATGAGTGAGCCTTTTTCCAATCAACAACACATCCTAAGAAAGAAAGAAATTTGATAATATTTTTCCCTCCCCCACTAAATAGGATCAAAACAAATTACTTCAATTTTCGGTTATTGAAACAAATGGTATAGATTATTATGACTGAGCCTTTTTCCTATCAACTACATTGGTTTTATGGCATAAAGTTTTAAATATATTTTTTTAAAATAGAAGTCAAGTTTTGAGAGTTTAAAACGATATTTGAGAACCACTCTGTTCGGAAAAAAGATAAGAAACATAGTTTCAATTATGGTGCAAATGTCAACAACTTTGCGCCAAATATTGAGAGATGAGCTGCAATGCATAAAGCCGAAATGAACAAACAAAGATAATGTTTGCTCAAATATCTAGAAGAAAAATTAGCGATTGGGATTGACCACGTCTCCCAACTAATCTTTTTCATGTCAAATTTATACTTGCTTGTCGATTTACAAAAATCATTAATCTTCAAAACCCATAGCTTTCAACGACAGGCAGTAAACACGTTATCTTAAAGCTTGAAGACAACGAATGGAAGCTAATAAGATCAAGCATGAATCACAATAAGAGAAGAAAGTGATGAAGTCATTATAATTACATAGAAGAACCTATAATTTCATAGAAGAGAGTTTAAAAACGGTTAAGGTTCAGTTCTTTTTCTCGAAAAATTTTTTTGAAGTGTCAACAGCCAGCAGGTATGCATTCAAAACATTAGGTTAACTTATTTTGTTTAGAAAGGAAACTGCCACTGTAGAGGCTAAGAAACAGGACTATAATAATGCAACAAATGCAGCCAAACAAAAAATTTCAATGAAAAAATACAGAAACAAAATGTCAAAGCCATGAAAACATTGAGCGATGACTCCCTGAGCACAAACTAAATGTTTATCGGGCGCCACTTGGCCATAAATGGGACTTTTCATTATTAAAACTCTCATATAAAAAGGTACCTGTCTGTAAACTGACTCGATAAAAAGCGAAAAAATGTAGAAAGAAACTTAAAATGTGCTCTTCAATAGAAATGGAGTCTTATAAATAATAAACTCCTCATTGAGACCAAACCTAGCGCTTTTATTGCTTCTCCTCTTTTAAAAACACAAACTTGTTCCGTTTTTCGTCGTAAAAAACGATTTTGAAATATGATTTTGATACAAACAAAATAGGACATTTGCTTAAAATAGCACTAAAAGTGGACAAAATGACACCCACTTCAACTTTTTCGCTCGAAGGGCATCCTAATGATACCACTCACGATTCTCGACGATGAATATTTGATCCGCAAAGTTTGGTCGATCAATGAAATGAGAAAAACCCATTTGGTTATGTAGTCCCTCCCACCCTTGCTTCAAAAAGAAGTCGAATTTCAATAAATTAAACAAATTTTTTAAATAACGCTGTTGGGAAAAAAAAGTTTTTTTTAAACATAATTTCAATTATGGCGCAAAAGTCATCAACTTTGCGTCATCAGCGTCAACCAGTTTGAAGTGAGCTGCAATGTATAATGCCGAAATGAATAAACAAAGATGATGTGTGTTCAAATATCCAGAAGAAAAATTAATAGTGATCGGAGTTGATCGCTTCTCCCAATTAATCATTTTCATATCATTTTTAAACGTGCTTGTTTCTATCTATTTCTAAAAAGATTCTCATTGAGACAATATCGTTAGGCACCAAGACCGAACATGCCCACTGTCGTTTTTGTTTGATCTTCTCCAGCTGAACTATAAGTCTCTGCAGTCGAAACTTTTAGTAAAGGTTCAATTTTAACTTAACACTTTTGTTTCGAATCTTTTCAACAAGTGCCCCCCCCCCTGCCAGGCTATTCTTGCATAGAAATTAAGACAGTGATTTATTAACCAATCAGAGACGATCAAATACTTTCCACGTATGCGCATACTATGTCAAACTGAATAGAATAAAATGCGCCATGCTATTATGCTATTACAATTAGCCGAATCGGAAAACAAAGCAAAAAGAACTTCCGATTGGCGTGTCGGTGGGTGCAACTGACCCGCAATTTCAGGTTTTACATTCCACAGCGCATGAGAGGTATGGCCTTGAACAGCGGTCGGCAATTGCGCTAAAACTGACATTCGGCTATCTAAACTGCAGGCCAAATAATATTGTGGTACAGAGGGCCAAATAATATTGTTGTTCACAAGGGGGCAATTCTCTACTAGGTACCAAAGGGAGCGGGGGCAATTTTCGAAAAGATCATTTTTTTCTCTTGATATATTAGGATTTAAAATGCAGTTGACAAATAGGTTTTGCTTCATGCAGATGGTTACCCTTTGTGTATATCTTAATAGTGATCATTGAACAAGGAGAATTATTACAAGAATATTGTGAGATGTAAAAAATATTCTGTGGTAGTCCTGAATTAGAACTACTCGTGTACAAAAATCCTTTCTCACGTTGCCATGGATTGCATGTGCGCGGTTACAAAATTTCATATCAAAATCGATTGTTTATTGAACTTATTGATGTTAACTGTAAATGTTGATATATGCTTTTTGCAAAATCCAAATCAGACAAAAAAATTGAGACTTACTTCATTATAGAACTTAAAAGTTTAGATACGAATTTTTGATCGTTATTGATCAGATTGTAATTTTGGTGTTTTTCAACCTTGTTCTTTTATCCCCTATGTTTTGAACCCAATTTTTAACCCATGTATCATATAACCCCTCAATTGTTTATCCCCTAAATTCTTTCACCTCGAAATTAAGCTTCGTATAATTGAGAATGAATTGGCCTCATTAATTTCTATTTAGTCTAATTAAAAGCGATTAAAATCGGGATGAAATGATTGAGGTGTGAATATAATTTTCACACATCAATCCTTTCACCTCGATTTTAATCAATAAAATCATTGATCAAAATTGTCAGGGACAAAATGCTAATGACTCCACTGTATAGAGTAAAAAACATAACAGTTAGCGAATTATTTATCTCATCTAGTCCTTAATGTGGCAATACAAAGCAACTAAAAAGTGGATGAAACTCTAGAACAATTTTTGTTTCATGGAATTTTCAAAAATCAGCATGCCAACTGGCGACTTTGGGTTTACTATTTCTTCCAAAAACAAAAAAATATTTATTGTAGAAGGCCATGAGTTTTAGTTAAAAGAAAAAAGACATATACCACTGCCTGGAATTGCTCGAAATATCAAAACTACATGTGCTGCGTTTCCGCAATTACACAAGATGGCCACTTTTTTCGCGCAAACGGTGAGCACAATCATAATGCTTCGATTGGAAAATCGGCTGCACGACAAGTTATAAAAGATATCAAAGCCCTGAGTCAAAAACTAACTCGTTCAGCAGCCATAGCTTCGGCAATTTTATAAGTAACTGACATTCTCTCAACACAGTATGCGTTTCCGTCAAAACAAATTTTAATAAAAATTTCGCGGCGATAAAGAAAAAATATGCAAACAGTGTCAAATGATGAACCATTGGACCGGCATTTTGATAAAAATCATTACGTTCAAAAAGTTTTTGAGGTATGAAAGCAGAAAAGATGACCTCGAGCGTATTTTCTTGTATTCTTCGATTTCAATCAAACGCAAGCTGTTCAATTTTTCAATAGTTTTGTCTTATTCAAGTCGTTTGAACTTTAGCTTGGCTTATTGTTTTTATTGGACGCCTAAATAGATTAAAAATTTTGCTAAAATTTTGCTAAAATGGTTTCGGGGTGAATAATTTTCGGGGTTAAATGACTGAGGTGTGATTATATACGGCGTTAAACTATAGGGGGTTAAATAAGTCGGGTGAAAAGAAGTAGAACCTGTAATTTCTTTATGACCAGACGCTGACAATTCAGCTTGATTGTGTAGCTCAGAACCATTATGTATTTTCTTTATATTTGTTATATTTTCCACATAAAATTGTCTGTAAACAATAAGAGGAATCACATTGTCGTAGTTGGTTTATGCTGTGGAGGGTTCTTTTTGAGCTTTGAATCCTATTTTGATACTGATTGAGCCTCTGGAAAAAATGTTTGACTTTGGGTTACTTGACGCTACAATACTATCGCTGGAAAAAAATCTCAACTGCTGATTGATGATAAATCTTGCTCTCAAAATTGGGTGTCGAGTGACAGTGAGCATTCCTCAAATTCCTGTTATTTTGTTTTCATGATTTTTCAGCAGAAAAATTGAACATATTACAAAAATTTTTAAAAAATTTAATGAAATCAAGGTTTTGTGGCTTTTTAAATTGCTGAATTGAGTTGCAAAGCGTTAATTCATCTGCAACGTATAGTCCAAAGATTGGGCGTCTAAGAAATTTTGACATCGTTTATCAGCATGCTACAAAATATTGATGCAAAATAAAACTCAAAATAAATGTATGCAGACCACCTCTTTGTCACTCAAACTCATTTACAAATTAGAATTATCAACTATGGACGAAGAGGCATTAGATATAAGTTACCAATAAAATCGATAAAAAAAGTAGCTTGAAGACTAAATTCTTTATCTTATGAAACAATTCTTGCCTAAAAGAGTCAATATTATAACCTTATTAATAGTCTTCTTTGCTTTCTCAATAGTGTAATGTTTTCCAAATGAACACAAACTAGGCTTCAAGATCACAATTTTTTAAGCGGCAAAATTGTTGCCATCAATTTGGTTTCCGTTTGATGCATAAGTCTGCACGCGATGAAAAACAGAAAAATATCAAAGATTTTTTAGAGCTAGAATGAAAAAATATTCGAACCAAATTGAGAACCCCAACAAATAGGGGCAGGGTTTGCTACAAAATTTAGTAGTCCACATTTTCTGCTGTTAATATGGGTTAATATGTTAAAATGTTAATATTTCATTAGTTTACTTATTGTCTTTTATGAAAAATTACGCTTTGCATTTTTTTCGGTAAAAATGTGAATGCGAAGAGTTTTAAACGGAAAGTATTTGCTACACAGTTTATCCCAATTCAAGAAAAATTAAACGTTACCAACACACAGTGTGCCCAACAAGACAACAGGCAAACTCATGTTTGGGCATGCCACTTGATCCACAGTACCCCTGAAGAACTTTTATTAACCAATTATTTTAAACCAATGGCAGCCTGGAAACCGATAACAAAATAACTTTTCCTTATTGTAACATTTTTTGAGCAAGAAATGAATAAAGCATCCAAGAACATTTAATATTTTTTCGATTTTAAAAATCACACTATCACAATTAAGAATATGTACTGCCCTTGATGATGCCTACGAAAATAATTACTTATAAACTAGTTTGATCCCTTGAAGAGTAAAAGGTGGTAACAAGATGCTCGGTCATGTGTGTTTATACAAAAAGTATCGACCCTGATCATTCACATTTGTGACTTAAATGTCTACCTAATTAGTAAGAGATAGAAAACTTGCAGAGATTCACTTTTTGTTCAGCAAACCAATAAAAGAGTAAATTAATGCAGAATTACATGGCCGAAGAAACCGACCATTAATGAGAACACGAGACAAGACAGACTTAAATGTCAAACAACAAAAAACATTAAAGACAGTCAAAACTCGATGGCTAATGATAAAAGAAACACACAATAACAAAATCAAAGGAGTCACGAAATGAAACTTGTTCATATATACTACTTGATGAAGCAATTGAGACCTGTCATTATCCAGAATTTGTCCCTCGACTACAATAATGAAGAAAATAACTAGCAAAGATTTTAAAAACATCAAACAACTTAAAAAGTTAACGGCGTCAGGGCCGCTAAAACCACAAAAAAAATCACTTCGAACATTACACAGGTTCAAATTTATGTGAACAGCAAACAAACCTCCGTATTAAGGAGATCTTGTGGGATCGAAACAAAAAATAACCTAAAAAATGGGCAGATATCTAGATATCGCGTTTTTTAAAATTAAAAATGAGTGGTATCAATGCAAACAAAGCATTGTTTGACAATTAAAGTGAAAACAAATTTCAGCTCGCTAGAAACATAATACGAACTGTCTTTAAAGATACTAACTAAATACTGACAGAAGTAAGATGAAAATTGACAAAGTTCAAACATTCATTGAATTTTTAACAGAACCTTTTTTGAAAATCATGAAAATTACAAGCGCTCGACTCAATAACAACAAACTTTACTGCCACACCCTAAAAAACCAATTAGGCTTCTTTTGTGAGATTAAATTATAATGCTAAAAAACAAACACGAACAGAATTCAAAATTTCAACATCAATTTTACAAAATACAGTATTGAAACCATTGAAAGTATGAGATAACAAAAACCATAAAAACCGAACATATCACCATTAGACTAAATTTTGCTTTTATTTTTCAGAAAAAGTTGATCAGATCGATGAGTTAAATAATGACACTAAGCTTAATGATGTCGAAATCAAGAACAAAAAGAGGTGGTCCAAAAATCCCTGCATTTCTTTACAAATAAGTAATTTGAAAGTCATGAAAGCCATTAGCTATAAACTCAAACCCTCAATAATTTCATTTTCTTTTTGAACGAATTCATTGACGTCTTTCATGATCCAGATTATGTTGAACAACCGCAAAAAAGACAGCAAAAGATGCTAAAAATTAAAAACTCCTTTAGATTTGGCGAGAGAACGGTGTCACAGCCGTCAAAGCCAGAAAAAAAGCTCATCAAAAACTTTAAATATGTTTCTTTTTGCCTTTCCCAAATGTCAATTAAACCTATTGTTAATATGATAGTTTTTCAAGAGAACAAAAAGAAACTCAAAACGGGCAGACATGTTAAACTAACTCACAACGTTTGGTTTTCGAAACTGGTAGTACCAAAGACAAAAATTTCTTTAGTTAAAAATCAAACCAACATAGTAATTCAGCTCTATATCACTTGAAAAGAACATTGAACTGTTTTTACTGAGAATTAACAACAAGCTGACCGAAGTTATTTGGAAAACTCAAAGAACAAAAAAATTCACATACAATTTCTAAAAACAATTATATAAAAGTCACTAAAGCCATTAGTTATCCACCAAAATGCAGTTTATTTTTACCTGATCCAATCAGAGCACCCAATTGTATTTTTTTGATTAGTGAGACTAAGAAACTGCAACAGAAACTGCAACAAGAAACTGCAAATTTAACAAATGAGGGCAAAAAGAAAGGGAAATTGTATTAGTTTAACCAAAACACTCAAAAATCAATGAACTCATCCTGAAAAACCGAATACATTTTATTTTTCTAACTTTTTATCAAATATATGGGAGTTGCATAATATGAGTCACAATTCAAAATTATTCTGGTCAGCAAATAGCAAAAAAATATGAAAAAAATTTGAAAAAAAGATCGCGTCCTTATGCAATCCGATTAATATTTTATTGTACGAGTCCAAAAGAGAACAAAAGTAGCCCTAATATAGCTGCGCGTCCAAGTAAAACGATAGATAGTCCAAATATTTTGATTATAGATAAACTGGCAACTGAAAATATCCAATATATCAAAAACAGATTATGTGTTAATATTTATATATTTGTCGCTGGACGGGCTTTTTAATAATACCACTCATATCTCTCTACGATGAATATATCGATCGGCCAAAATTTTCCGGACGAAAAAACCCATTTGGTTATATAGCCCCAAACCCCACTAAAATGGGGTCGGAACAATGACAGATAACACAACTTTTTACATCATAATAGCCGAACTGTTTATTACTGCTGTGTGTTTAATTCCAATGTGAGCTTTTAACTAATTTTTGGAACCTTTTTCTATCAGAAGATATCAATGCGGTGCTTTCGAGCTACCTCTGGTTTTTTGCTGATTACCTTCAAACACCATGAAACCAGCAAAAAATAACAGAATTTTAGAATAAAACCAAAACCATTAAAATAATAATTAAACCGCAGCCTTTTCATCAGAAAAAGTCATAGAGACATTGAAGGCCAAAATTGTTATCATAATTGACTCGCAGAAGTGCAGAAATATTACAAATTGAAGAAGGATTGAAATGGTACTTAAAATTTTCAATATTAAAACATAATACTTTTGTTTATTCATAGTTAGGCTGAGCTCTGTCTTAAAGTTTTAAATTGTATCAGAGATGAAATATCAGCGGATTTTACATGTAAAAAATTGGAATTTTTTCGGAGTACTATTATGAAAAAATAGTTGCTCATGTCTGGGTTTTCAAAAATTATTTGTTGAAACAAAATCTCTAATAAGTACGCCCTAACCAAATATTGTCATATTTTGTGGGAACATTCAAAGTTTTTAAAAACCTATCAAAAAACTGCCCATTAAACTTGACATTAGCTTCTTGGTGTTTGGGGAAAACAACTCTAAGGAATGTTGCTCTGCTATATAATTGTGTTCACATGTTTTTTGTTTTTTGTGGAAATTTTTGAAAAACTTACTGTAAGAACGGAAAAATTTTCAAAGGTAAATTGTGTCATCATATTAAAAAGACGCATCTCTTGCGTCATTTACTACGTAAAAATTGTGGTAGCGCCTTCTCTGTGGTAAATAGTTTTGAGTTTAACAGGCGTCAACAAGTTCCATTTTGAAGACGAGAAAAAAATGTTGACAATATTTCAGACAATCATTTAGCAATAAAAAGTTATTGTTTTGCGCATTATCTTATTTGAAATGCTAGCTAAATTATTTCCAACCAATGTATATAGTTATACTTTTTGCTTTTTAGACCCGTTGATTTGACACAAAAAAATAAAAAATTGTGCATAAATATTTCTCAGATTATGAATTTCTGCAACCTACATGTAGAAAAAAGTGCGATTTCCCAGGAATCAAACATTACAATTAAACAAAACGTTTTACCACGCTGCCTTGTTTAAGATTTACAGCTCAGAACATAGTTGAGTGGATCGGAAACCGCTAAAAAACTTTAAGAAATTTTTTATACGACAAATTTTAAAGTCCAAATGGGAAAAAAAACATTCAAATGTCAGCGTATTCATATTCTTTTGCCAAATTTAAGCTGAGCTGTATATCTAAACTTAAAATAGGAGACGAACTTCAGCAAAATTTGCAAGTATTGTGTTGGAAAACATTGGGACCACCTCCAGAGAACACTGTTGTGACCATTTTCTACAGAGATATTTTAATATTGACTATTTTTCGTTGTGACTGGATTTTGTGAATTTTTTGGCCGAAATGGAGTCAAAGAAAAGCAGTTTGTATATAATAATAAAACAAGGTATTCTATATTACTTTAACCTGAGAAGATAATTTTTCAATTCCTTCAATGTTGTTAAAATTTCTCGTGAAACAGCCCAGTAAACTTTAATTTGTTTGTTGTTTGTTGAAACCAAATATAAAGACTGTTAATCAACTCTAAACCGGTGTTCACATGTTTTTTTCTTTTTTTGGTTTTATTGATGTTTTTAGAAACACTTACTATATAAAAAACAAAAAACCCAAGTTCAAAATAAATTTCTTATCAAATTGAAAAAACGCATTTCAAGCGTCATTTACTGCGCAAAAACTGTGGTATAGTCTTCTCCATCAACATTTTTGACTCTAACAGGCCTCAGTTACTTCCATTTTGTACATGGCAACAAATGTTGACTTTTTTCAGAAAATCGTATACAAATCAAAAAAATTTTGTTTTTAGCATTATCTTAAACGTTAGTTAAAACAAATCCAAATGTTGTTTATATTTATGCTTAGAGGACCGATTGATATAACACAAATATAAAAAAATTGTGCAAAAAATTTCTCAGATAAATAAAAATTTCTGTAACCAACAGTTAGAAAAAATATGTGATTTCCCCAGAAATCAGACTTAACGATAGGGCATAATTTTTGTGAAGTTTGCCCAGTTTAAGATTTGCCGCTCATAGGTGTATGACAATATTCAGTGAATATAAAATTGTTCAGATGCTTTTGATGACTTTTTCAAAGAGGAGGGTCGAATTTCGATTGAAATAAGACATTCAAATGTCAGTGTTTTCAATAATATCCTGTCAAACTTTTGCTGAGCTGTATCTCTGATATTAAAATGAGCGACAACAAATGAGCAAAGTTGGCTAATATTGAGTTGGAAAAACATTAGGACTACCTCCAGAGAACACTTTTGAGAACGCCTTTAACAGAGAAGTATCTCAAAACTGATGTCTCAAAACCTTTCCATGTGACTGGATGTTGGAAAATTTTTGGTCAAAAAGAAGCTGTAGAAATGTCATTTTTACATCACAATAACACTAGGCAATTTATATCACTTCAACCTGCGAAGATAATTCTTCACGTGTTTCAACCGCAATCAAACGCTTCATTTAAATAAAGCTTTTTGTTGTTTTGCATAACAAACTTAAAAATTAAAAAATGTTAGCAGCCAAATTGCTGTTTGATATTTAAAGCACAGCAACCCTTTCAACAGCAATTTTTTCAGAAAATTTTTACTAAAAAATTTGTCGAAAAGTCCAAAGCAAGCAAAATCAAGGGATAAAAGCAGTGAAGTAGACAACCTAAGAAGTTCTAATTGTCAAAAAGTTTTAATTTAAAGTCTGGTCTGCAATTGAATTACCTTTCTAAAATGCTGAGCTGACCTGTTAAATTGGAGGAAAATAAATTCCATGCTAATCACACTTTGTAGCGGCTTTAAAAAGTTCATGCACACAAACTTTAAAACCGAATTTATTTGTTTTATTCAATTTTCCATGATTCGCCATCTTCCAATGTGATTTTTAAAACTTGTTGCGTATCTTAATGAACAACGAGATTAAAGTCAGGTTTTACAAGTAAAACATGTATTAAATGCAACCTTTATAAAAGGAAAAGACGTGATCAAGAAATCGGAAGAATTTAAAGTACAGAAGAAAAAGAAGTCCGATGAAAAGTTGCTACAACAGAGGTATATTTCAGGCTCGCAATAAGCATAGTCTTCGGAGAACAATATCAAAGAAGAATAATAAAAGAACAGAAAATAATTGAAAACAATTTAACAATTGCAACGGAAAGTGTATCATTACAAACGCAATTTAACCATTCCTATATTGCGTCTAATATGGCAAACATCAACACAAAAAGTAAAGTCAAATATCAAAAAATAGCAGCACCAAACCACTATTCCTCAAAAAAAATCGTTCGGAAACATCTGGTTGAAGATTTATATAAAACACCGTTATACACTGATAAACAAAAATGTAATGATACAAATATTTCAAAAAATTTGCTGCAAAGTGAAATCGAGAAAACAACTAAAATTAATTATCAAAACAGATAAAAATTTCTAGTGCGCGTTGTCACTGAAACATGAGTGTGATTTTGCAACCAATTAACAAAAACTGGAAAAAGGTGTGAAGAAAAAATATTTTAAGAAACTATTTTTCATCATAAAGAATTTAATTTCTGAATCCTTTAGCTTTTCCTAGTTGGGGAACTCAAACCTAATACAAATTATTTTTCAAAAATTTCGAACTAACTCCACACACACACAAACACACACAAAAACACACACACAGAGTGAACAAACATTTCATACCCCGGGTCAAATGTCCTCCCTAAAGTCCTCCCATTATGTTGGAAGAGTGGGGGGGGGTAATTCGTAATTCGTCTATGGGGGGTAAATTGATGTAAGAGTTGGGCTGCCAAGGTGGGTAAAATGGTGTAAGAGTGAGGTGGTAATTTGTTCACAGGGGGTAAAATGGTGTAAGAGTTGGGCTGCCAAGGGGGGTAAAATCGTGTAAGAGTGAGGGGGTTATTTACTCTGAGTGGGTAAATTGATGTAAAAGTGAGGGGGTAATTTGTTGAGAGGGGGCAATTCTAACATGTTTTATTCATATGTATAGACCGTCAAGAGTTGGACAAGCATCGATGGTCTGGAGGTTAAGGCGATGCAGCTGAGGGTACAGAGGTAGTGGGTTCAAGACTGGCAGTCTTCAGGTATGGGCGCTAAAACAAGATTGAGTAGGTAAAATGATGTAAGAGTTGGGCTGCCAAGGGGGGTAAAATGATGTAAGAGTGGGGCTGCAATGGGAGGATTTTCTAGGCAAATGCAGCTTAAAACTCTTACATCTTTTTGGGCTGCATTGGGCTTTCAAGGGGGTAAAATGGTGTAAGAGTGAGGGGGTAAAAGACAAATTAACCCCCCCCCCGTTAACACTTTTTGGTCTGTCAAAGGGTTAAAACGATGTAAGAGCTTGGGGGTAATGGAGAAATTACCCCCCGAAATCTTACATCCTTTTCCCCTTGAAAGACCAAAAAGATGTAAGTGTGGGGGGTTAATTTGTCTTTTAACCCCTCACTCTTACACCGTTTTACCCCACTTGGAAGCCCAATGCAGCCCAGAAATAAGTAAGAGTTTTGTGCTGCATTATCCTAAAAAATCCTCCCAGTGCAGCCCCACTCTTACGTCGTTTTGGGCGGAGAAATTCAACCCGGGACATACGCATGCATACTTACAAAAATACACGTGAGCATCAATACAAATTTGAGAACACGCACACACAAATACTAAGAAACCAATCAGAGGGAAAGTGTTGCATAAACGTGTGCAGACCAATGAAAAACCATTTTTGAGTCATACAAGCTCAAGGTAATCAATAGCTCCTCAACCTGAACATATAAATATCTAAGTGCTTCAACCCCTGACAAGAGCATCAAATAGGAAAACTTTTGTACTTTTGCTTTACAAACTGAAAAATTGACTGGAATGAAAATTGCTCCAATCACATTTAAATGAGCCTTATCTCTATTTGCTGTTTAAATCACAACAGTTATAAAAACAGTGAATTTATAAAACCAATTCCAGAATTAACGTTGCCCGAAGCCTTAAAAGAAGCAGAAGGAGTTGTTACCCAAGTCAGATAAAAACAAGTGAGATTTATCTAGAAATGGAAGCCTAAATACTTCCTGTAGTTTCCTATATCCTCAAAATTGAATTCAATTCACACGCACCTTATTTTGGGGAAATGTGAGAAAGAATGGTTGGAAGATGAAAAATATTATTCATGCCTCTTTGAGGAACTGATAAGTCAACGCGGATGTTTGTTTTACTTTGTTTTCTTTTTACGAGCAAACTTTAAAGCCCTGAGCCTTGACCGATAGGTTAACAGATAGATTCAAAAAAAGTATTTGTCAAATTTGATTTACGGCAAAAAATGGTTCTCTAATGCAAACGAATGTCTGAAGTAAAATGACTTTCTTTGCTCGGTCAAAGACAACAGCAAACAATATTTTTTAATCTGGATTGAATCACAGAGATCTGTGAAAGGAAAAAAACGATTTCACCTGCGGAATTCCAATCAAACAACAGACACTACGACCATTATTGAAGTTGGCACTAGCACCAACAAATTGATCTAATGTTTTCGTGATAAAAACAGAGAGCTCGAAAGCCAGTGAGTTTAGAGCTGAGCATCTTAAATAACGAAATGATATAAATAGCAACCATAAAGTATATTAGAAAAAAGTGCAGAAATAATATTTATCGCTATCTTTCAATCCCTCATTCTGTTCGTCTTTTGCAATATATTTTTTAATGTCTACTATTTTTAGTGACTACATTTATCATAAAAGAAGTCAAGTGAAAACTCAAAGTCGAACTACTCCAATATCAGCAAAAATAGTTAAGGAAACGTGTTCAAAAATTAATAAATCAATTCTGTGTTTTAATTCAGATTCTTTAAAAGTATTTAGTGAATAACTCTAATGTTGTTTTAGAATATTTGAAAAAAGTTATACAATTTGTTATTATTTCAGTGACGTCCGATTTGCACCAAAAACGTCGTTGATATTTTTTTCAATTGTCCTGGCTTTTTTGCCAGGGGCGGTTACTTTGTCTTTTACCCCCTCACTCTTACACCATTTTACCCCCGTTAAAAGCCCAATGCAGCCCAAAAAAATGTAAGGGATTTCAGCTGCAATATCCTAAAAAATCCTCTCATTGCAGCCCCATTCTTACGTTGTTTTTGGCGAAAAAATTCGACCCGGGACACACGCATGCACACATACAAGAATACACGTGAGCATCAATACAAATTTGAGAACACGCACTCACAAAAACTAAGAAACCAATAAGAGGGAAAGTGTTGCATAAACGTGTGCAGTCCAATGAAAAACCATTTTTGAATCATAGAAGCTCAATGTAATCAATAGCTCCTCAACCTGTTCATATAGTCATCTAAGTGCTTCAACCCCTGATCAAAACATCAGATAGGAAAACTTTTGTACTTTTGCTTTGCAAACTGAAAAATTGACTGGAATGAAAATTGCTCCAATCACATTTAAATGAGCCTTATCTCTATTTGCTGTTTAAATCACAACAGTTATTAAAACAGTGAATTTATAATACCAATTCCAGAATTAACGTTGCCCGAAGCCTTAAACGAAGCAGAAGGAATTGTTACCCAAGTCAGATAAAAACAAGTGGTTTTTACCTAGAAATGGAAGCCTAAATACTTCCTATAGTTTTCTATATTCTCAAACTTGAATTCAATTCACAAGCAGCTTATTTTGGGGAAATGTGAGAACGAATGGTTGGAAGATGAAAAAATATTATTCATGCCTTGTTGAGGAACTGATCAGTCACCGCGGATGTTTGTTGTACTTTGTTTTCTTTTTACGAGCAAACTTGAAAGCCCTGACCCGAGACCAATATGTTAACAGATAGGTTCAAAAAAATGTATTTGTCAAATTTGATATACTAAAAAATGGTCCTCTACTGCAAACGAATGTCTGAAGTAAAGTAATTTTCTTTGGTTGGTCAAAGACAACAGCAAACAATATTTTTTGATCTGGATCGAATCACAGAGATCTGTGAAATGTAAAAAGCGATTTTACCTGCCAAATTCCAATCAAACAACAGACACTACGACCATTAATGAAGTTGGCCCTAGCAGCAATACATTGATCTAATGTTTTCGTGTTAAAAACAGAGCCCGAGAGCCAGTGAGTTTAGAGCTGAGCATCTTAAATAACGAAATGATATAAATAGCAACCGTAAAGTATACTAGAAAAAAGTGCAGAAATAAAATTTATCGCTATCTTTCAATCCCTCATTCTGTTCTTCTTTTGCAACATCTTTTTTAATGTCTACTATTTTTAGTGGCTATATTTATCATAAAGGAAGTCAAGTGAAAACTCAAAGTCGAACTACTCCAATGTCAGCAAAAACAGGTAATGAAACGTGTTCAAAAAATAATAAATCAATTCCGTGTTTTAATTCAGATTCTTTAAGAGTATTTAGTGAAAAACTCTAATGTTGTTTCAGAATATTTGAAAAAAGTTATACAATTTGTTGATATTTCAGTGACGTCCAATTTGCACTAAAAACGTTGTGGACATTTGCTACAATTGTCCTGGCCTTTTTGCCAGGGGGGTTAATTTGTCTTTTACCCCCTCACTCTTACACCATTTTACCTCCGTTGAAAGCCCAATGCAGCCCAAAAATGTAGGAGATTTGAGATGCATTATCCTAAAAAATCTTCTCATTGCAGCCCCATTCTTACGTCGTTTTGGGCGAAGAAATTCGATCCGGGACACACGCATGCTTACACACAAAAATACACGTGAGCATCAATACAAATTTGAGAACACGCACTCACAAAAACTAAGAAACCAATAAGAGGGAAAGTGTTGCATAAACTTGTGCAGTCCAATGAAAAACCATTTTTGAATCATAGAAGCTCAAGGTAATCAATAGCTCCTCAACCTGAACATATAGTTATCGAAGTGCTTCAACCCCTGATCAAAACATCAGATAGGAAAACTTTTGTACTTTTGCTTTACAAACTGAAAAATTGACTGGAATTAAAATTGCTCCAATCACTTTTAAATGAGCCTTATCTCTATTTGCTGTTTAAATCACAACAGTTATTAAAACAGTGAATTTATAATACTAATTCCAGAATTAACATTGTCTGAAGCCTTAAAAGAAGCAGAAGGAGTTGTGAACCCAAGTCAGATAAAAACAAGTGGGTTTTACCTAGAAATGGAAGCCCAAATACTTCCTATATTTTTCTATATTCTCAAACTTGAATTCAATTCACAAGGAGCTTATTTTGGGGAAATGTGAGAACGAATGGTTGGAAGATGAAAAAATATTACTCATGCCTTGTTGGGGAACTGATCAGTCACCGCGGATATTTGTTTTACTTTGTTTTCTTATTACGAGCAAACTTTAAAGCCCTGACCCGTGACCGATAGGTTAACAGATAGGTTCAAAAAAATGTTTTTGTCAAATTTGATTTACGGCAAAAAATGGTCCTCTACTGCAAACGGATGTCTGAAACAAAATGACCTTCTTTGGTTGGTCAAAGACAACAGCAAACAAAATTTTTTGATCTGGATCGAATCACAGAGATCTGTGAAATGTAAAAAGCGATTTTACCTGCCGAATTCCAATCGAACAACAGACACTACCACCATTAATGAAGTTGGCCCTAGCAGCAACACATTGATCTAATGTTTTCGTGTTAAAAACAAAACCCGAGAGCCAGTGAGTTTAGAGCTGAGCATCTTAAATAACGAAATGATATAAGTGGCAACTATAAAGTATACTAGAAAAAAGTGCAGAAACAATATTTATTGCTATCTTTCAATCCCTCATTCTGTTCTTCTTTTGCAACATCTTTTTTAATGTCTACTATTTTTAGTGGCTATATTTATCATAAAGGAAGTCAAGTGAAAACTCAAAGTCGAACTACTCCAATGTCAGCAAAAACAGGTAATGAAACGTGTTCAAAAAATAATAAATCAATTCCGTGTTTTAATTCAGATTCTTTAAGAGTATTTAGTGAAAAACTCTAATGTTGTTTTAGAATATTTGAAAAAAGTTATACAGTTTGTAAATATTTCAGTGACGTCCGATTTGCACTAAAATAGTCGTGGACATTTGCTACAATTGTCCTGGCTTTTTTGCCAGGGGGTTTATTTGTATTTTACCTCCTCACTCTTACACCATCTTACCCCCGTTGAAAGCCCAATGCAGCTCAAAAAAATGTAAGAGATTTGAGCTGCGTTATCCTAAAAAATCCTCTCATTGCAGCCCCATTCTTACGTCGTTTTGGGCGAAGAAATTTGACCCGGGACACACGCATGCATACACACAAAAATACACGTGAGCATCAATACAAAGTTGAGAACAAGCAGTGACAAAAACTAAGAAACCAATAAGAGGGAAAGTGTTGCATAAACGTGTGCAGTCCAATGAAAAACCATTTTTGAATCATAGAAGCTCAGGGTAATCAATAGCTCCTCAACCTGAACATATAGTTATCTAAGTGCTTCAACCCCTGATCAAAACATCAGATAGGAAAACTTTTGTACTTTTGCTTTACAAACTGAAAAATTGACTGGAGTGAAAATTGCTCCAATCACATTTAAATGAGCCTTATCTCTATTTGCTGTTTAAATCACAACAGTTATTAAAACAGTGAATTTAAAATACCAATTACAGAATTAACATTGTCCGAAGCCTTAAAAGAAGCAGAAGGAGTTGTGAACCCAAGTCAGATAAAAACAAGTGGGTTTTACCTAGAAATGGAAGCCTAAATACTTCCTATAGTTTTCTATATTCTCAAACTTGAATTCAATTCACAAGCAGCTTATTTTGGGGAAATGTGAGAACGAATGGTTGGAAGATAAAAAAATATTACTCATGCCTTGTTGAGGAACTGATCAGTCACCGCGGATGTTTGTTTTACTTTGTTTTCGTTTTACGAGCAAACTTTAAAGCCCTGACCCATGACCGATAGGTTAACAGATAGGTTCAAAAAAATGTATTTGTCAAATTTGATTTACGGCAAAAAATGGTCCTCTACTGCAAACGAATGTCTGAAGTAAAGTGACTTTCTTTGGTTGGTCAAAAACAACAGCAAACAATATTTTTTGATCTGGATCGAATCACAGAGATCTGTGAAATGTAAAGCGATTTTACCTGCCGAATTCCAATCAAACAACAGACACTACGACCATTAATGAAGTTGGCCCTAGCAGCAACACATTGATCTAATGTTTTCGTGTTAAAAACAGAGCCTGAGAGCCAGTGAGTTTAGAGCTGCGCATCTTAAAAAAAGAAATGATATAAGTGGCAACTATAAAGTATATTAGAAAAAAGTGCAGAAATAATATTTATCGCTATCTTTCAATCCCTCATTCTTGTTCGTGTTTTGCAACATATTTTTTAACGTCTACTATTTTTAGTGGCTATATTTATCATAAAAGAAGTCAAGTGAAAACTGAAAGTCGAACTACTCCAATATCAGCAAAGATAGGTAATGAAACGTGTTCAAAAATTAATAAATTAATTCCGTGTTTTAATTCAGATTCTTTAAGAGTATTTAGTGATTAACTCTAATGTTGTTTTAGAATATTTGAAAAAGTTATACAATTTGTTAATATTTCAGTGACGTCCGATTTGCACTAAAAAAACGTTGTGGACAATTGCTACAATTGTCCTGGTACTTTTGCCAGGGGCGGTTAATTTGTCTTTTACCCCCTCACTCTTACACCATTTTACCCCCGTTGAAAGCCCAATGCAGCCCAAAAAAATGTAAGAGATTTGAGCTGCATTATCCTAAAAAATCCTCTCATTGCAGCCCCATTCTTACGTCGTTTTGGGCGAAGAAATTCGACCCGGGACACACGCATGCATACACACAAAAATAGACGTGAGCATCAATACAAATTTGAGAACACGTACTCACAAAAACTAAGAAACCAATAAGAGGGAAAGTGTTGCATAAATGTGGGCAGTCCAATGAAAAACCATTTTTGAATCATAGATGCTCAAGGTAAGCAATAGCTCCTCAACCTGATCATATAGTTATCTAAGTGCTTCAACCACTGATCAAAATATCAGATAGGTAAACTTTTGTACTTTTGCTTTACAAACTGAAAAATTGACTGGAATGAAAATTGCTCCAATCACATTTAAATGAGCCTTATCTCTATTTGCAGTTTAAATCACAACAGTTATTAAAACAGTGAATTTATAATACCAATTCCAGAATTAAGGTTGCCCGAAGCCTTAAAAGAAGCAGAAGGAGTTGTTACACAAGTCAGATAAAAACAAGTGGGTTTTACCTAGAAATGGAAGCCTAAATACTTCCTATAGATTTCTATATTCTCAAAGTTGAATTCAATTCACAAGCAGCTTATTTTGGGGAAATGTGAGAACGAATGGTTGGAAGATGAAAAAATATTATTCATGCCTTGTTGAGGAACTGATCAGTCACCGCGGATGTTTGTTGTACTTTGTTTTCTTTTTACGAGCAAACTTTAAAGCCCTGACCCGAGACCAATAGGTTAACAGATAGGTTCAAAAAAATATATTTGTCGAATTTGATTTACGGCAAAAAATGGTCCTCTACTGCAAACGAATGTTTGAAGTAAAGTGACTTTCTTTGGTTGGTCAAAGACAACAGCAAACAATATTTTTTGATATCTGGATCGAATCACAGAGATCTGTGAAATGTAAAAAGCGACTTCACCTGCCGAATTCCAATCAAACAACAGACACTACGACCACTAAAGAATTTGGCCCTAGCACCAACACATTGATCTAATGTTTTCGTTTTAAAAACAGAGCCCGAGAGCCAGTGAGTTTAGAGCTGAGCATCTTAAATAACGAAATGATATAAGTGGCAACAATAAATTATATTAGAAAAAAGTGCAGAATTAATATTTATCGCTATCTTTCAATCCCTCATTCTGTTCGTGTTTTGCAACATATTTTTTAATGTCTACTATTTTTAGTGGCTATATTTATCATAAAAGAAGTCAAGTGAAAACTCAAAGTCAAACTACTCCAATATCAGCAAAAATAGGTAATGAAACGTGTTCAAAAATTAATAAATCAATTCCGTGTTTTAATTCAGATTCTTTAAGAGTAATTAGTGAATAACTCTAATGTTGTTTTAGAATATTTGAAAAAAGTTATACAATTTGTAAATATTTCAGTGACGTCCGATTTGCACTAAAAACGTCGTGGACATTTGCTACAATTGTCCTGGCCTTTTTATCAACAGAAAAACAAAGATGCGAATTTTAGTAAATGCTTGAAAAACTAACAATTTATAATCAAATCTCACCAACTCTGTCTTAATTAAAGTGCATGTTTTTTCCTGTGTCAGTATATCAACAGAGAGTCGTTTTTCAGTAAATCAACAGAATGATTCTACTGCTTAAGTATTTAAGACTTGTTAAAACAAAACTTATCTTTAAAAATCTCAATTTTATTCTGAGTAACGAAATTCCTAAGTAGGAGTCAGCTAGTGTCTATGTCTGGCTTACAGTAGCAACAGTAATCTGCACAATGTCGAATAGTTCATCAAAGCTACCCGCAAAAAAACAAAATCCGGAAAGATTTGAAACTGCTAAAGCGAACTGAGCGGTGTAAATGTTTCCTTGAAATAAGTGGGAGAACAACCGTTACAGTAATTTTGCATCCCGTAAAATCACATTTAAATCTATGTTATGCATGTTTAGCTTACCTCCTGAAAATAAAATTAACTTTTGAAAGTTCTCAGGTTACAGATAACTAATGTTTTCAATTTGGGGATTTACTATTTGTTCAAACTTTCCTTCGAAAAACTCTGGTTTTTATTATCAACTTTTGGGGTTTTTTATATTTTTAACTATTTTGTTTTGTTCCAGTCCCTCTATTTGCCTTACTTGTCAACCTCAACTTAGTGATTTAGGTGAAATAGATCCTGAATATCTGACAAATTTTTTGCAGAGTGTTATAAGGCAAAAGTTAAACACAGGCACGAAGCTAAAAACACGCGTACGTTGTTTGCGATCAAACGCTAGTGTAATTCCATATCAAATGACCAATTTGTAAGTCAAATCCACGGGTCTTCGCTCCTTAGCAGAAGGTGATAATAGCAGGAAAAAAACTGTTGCATTTCTAATGAACGAACATTGTGCGTCGCAACCCTCCAAGCATTCTAATCTATAAAGCTTTTGTTACATGTTTCGCGACACTAAAAAAACTAAAACTGCCTCAAGTAATGTTTTTGAAATACGAATCTAATCATTTCTTCTATAATTATGTTCAATCAATTTCTGAATCGACTCAGACTTATAATTAATCCAAGTTTATTGACGATTTTTCTTTTTAAATTTAAAGCATTCTTCAATGTGTTGAGACAAATTTAATTTAGCCCCAGAACACAATTTTTTGAAATACACATTTCTCTTCGTGTTCTTATAAGCCTACAAACAATTTACAAGCTGATATCATTGTATATGATCTATTTATTTTTACCCGCATTCCCTTAACGGCCCCAAGTTTTCATATCTTATTTTTTCACCCTTACATGATTTAACCCTGTAAATGTTGCAAAACAAAACCCTTTCACCAAACCCTATACATCCCTTAACTTGAATGTTAATAGTACAAATTGTATAAAGCAATAAAAACTGGGGTGAAATGATATCAGGCATCTATTAAACGGTATTAAATGATAGGTGGTTAAACAAAAATGGGATGAGAAGGCGGAAAACAATTTAACATTATCGAAAATTTATTTTAGAACTGTGAATGTTTAAGTTTAAAAATTTACGCATCCATACCGTTTAATTTCAGTTATGATACAGAAAAAATAATTTAAAAAATAGCTTGTTCATGCTTCCCCATTTTACGCTTAAGATAAGGTAGTGCTGAAGACAGCAGTGCGTTTGGTTGGAATTTAGGCAAATCATTTTTCAGTACAGGAATATATAGTCTGATAAAGCGAACAGACCTAATGATAAAACTCTGCTTAAAAACAGGGGAATACAAAGATAACAAAAATTATCCAATATAGCTCCGAGCACTTACAAGCTTCCAATAAATAACTCGGGCTGTTAATTTATAACAAATAGTTTTTCAACATTTTTCAGTTGCCTTACCACAACAAAAACAATAACAAAAAGATTGCCCGACGGCTCTTTATTTCAGAAAAAAGTTATAAACTGACTAAGTTAGTATTGAATTGGGTATAGCAACCGAGAGAAAGGGCAATAAACTTAAGATTAACTTTTGAATTCTGACAAAATTGGATTGTAAACTTTAAGATTTTATCCCAGCTTCTGAAATTGCTATTTTTCTGCTTGCTGAGACCAACTTGGACTCGTTTAATTTTTCAATTTTTTAAATACACCAAGGTAACAGCCGCGATAGAAACAAAATTGGATGATAATGACGTCACCGATTATTCCTCTGACTTTAGCTTTCACTCTTTTCGTCAGCATGGTAAGTGGATTCAATTTATTAAATCACTTCAAATTTGTTATCTCATGATTCAAAATAATGATGTGTCTTAATTCATTCATTCATTCATTCATTCATTCATTATTACAGCCTGTTTTTTTGTTGAAACAATTATATTCAATATAAAAAGCTAGAAAAAGAAACAAAAATAGTGAACATTTAGAAATCATACGAACATATTTCAAACAAGTTTAATTCTCTCGTGAATTTGAAATCGTGTATTTGAAACACCAGTCTTAAGTTTTACTCCTAAACATAAAGATATGCTTGTTTTCATCAATATTATAGTTTTTCGTCTCTCGTTAGAACAAAATTTCAAGTTATTCTCATTGCAAGCCTTTGTTTACTGGGATTAATTTGAACAACTTCATTTAAATAAGATCGCCATTCAGATAAACGGTGCATCAATTTATAGGCTGTCAAAATACAATCAAAAATTGTGAGAGCAAGTGAGAATACTAGTTTGTTTTTCCCTGTATACACAAATCGGCTCTATATAAACATATGATAAATTCTGTTTACTAACGGATATCATCACTCTTTTAACTCATCATTATAAAAGGTGATTGTGTCTACTGAACTTGCCTTTTCATTAAATCATGATTTCTCATCAAAAAGTGTTTTCTTTGGCTGCACTTTTCATGTAATGTTACCTGTTCCTGTATTTTCTGCAATACCAGCTTGTTCAAAATTGTCAATAAATTGGAACAAAAATTAACTTGTTGCTTAAGCATGAAGAAGATGACAATCCTTTTTTATTGAAAAAAGATCAATGTAGAACTAGGAACCGATACCCAATAATTTTAGACAAATTAAACATCTCATGACTTAGTGTTCTATTATCAAAGCTAAAAATTTAACGAAATCAATAATTTTTTAACGAGAACAAGGAGGTGTGGTAGTATGCGTTTGCACATGAGCTTCCGATCCCATGACTTAATAGATCTAGCAAATAAAGAGATTAGAGATATTAACAAATAGATGTTTTGCACAAAAATTGTTATATATAATTATATAGTGCCATGCCACCCTGGAGAGCTCATGATGCGTTTCATTAACAAGAATACGAGACAATTCAAAAGAAAAAGTAAACAAAAGCCAAAGAAATATATTTATGGCAAAAAATCAATATCTACTTTTGATAGCACATAGTAACAAAATCAAAAAACCATCAGACAAAACCAAAACTACATAAAAATTCACCTGTCTTCCACAAGGAAGCGGATGGTATCAGTCCGGAATGGGACTAGAAAACCAGCAAAAAACATCATTGACACTGTAGTTTAAAAGTCAAATTTAAAGCAGCTGAGATTATTAATGGATCAGAAGAAATCTCTTGACTGCGAAAACGACAACAAGTACGAGCGAAGACCAAACATGCAATAGAGAAATGCCAGAAGATAGTTTCCAAGCCGATAAAACAATGAGCTACTCTCTGATAACTTTCTTGATGTTAAACTTTGTCCTCACAGCTCAAACGGTAGCTTTGTTTTTTTGGTTACAGTACGTCAAAAAACAAATACAGTAATGAACAAATATCGAAAAATCGTAAACTTTTTTTTATAAAAACTTGTAACATCAAAGTTATTAAACCTAGAGTTGGATGAAAACAGGCCATGCTGTTTAATTTTTGATTCAATATGAAGAATAAGTGATCTCATTTGTGGGACATTTCAACAAGTTCTCACACTTGAGCTTAATTACGGTTAACTTTCAAAAACAATTTTCGAGCAACAATCTCAACAACCATTAGGTTTGCACTCAAATGTAGGTTCACTTAACCGTCTTTAGGGAGCAAATCATTTTTTTAGTTAAAGAGGGTAAGACCTGGGACTACAAAAATGAAACGATAGCAGACAAAGAAAAGAAGTTCATTATAAGTCAAAAAAAACTGTGTCGTATCCTCAAAAACCATGAGTTGTGATTTCATGAAAACAAAATAAAAGTTAATTGAGCTCAACTTGATCATAAATGGGGCTTTTTGTTTTTAGAATCTTGATATGAAAAGCCACTTATTCTTAACTGACACGAGAAAAATTTTTTAAAAAATGTAAAAAAAAATTTAAATTTTTCTCCAATGGAAATCGAATCTTTTAGATTGAAAAGTTCCCGATGAGAATAAAGCTAACCTTTTATTGCTGGTCCTCTTTGAAAAACACATAATTGTTCTTTAATGTGTCGTAAAAATCAAAATTTTAAATAAAGATTCTGACTCGAAGAAATCTAGAATTTAGCATAATGGTGCTAAAAAAGAAAAAATTGGAACCCGTATATCAAATAGTCACAGGAGAAGCCATCAATCTAACAACAAAAATGAATTTCACAAAGAAAATGCGCTTGCACTATAATAGGACAATTAAGTGCTCTGTATTTAAGATCTTTTTTAGATAGATTGTAGCAGCAACTTGAAAGTAAAACCATTTATCTAAAAAAAATGATTTCAAAAATTTGATTTAAAATTGAATAATGAAAAAACTAGAAACATTTGGAGTTTATGGGTTTATTTTCGTGTTACGTGTGCAAACTAACAATCAAACAGAAAACAAATGGAGTAACAACAACCAGTGAGAAAAGCTGACTGGTGAAATTTCCCATCTCTATTATACAAAAAACAATACAAAAGGTCATCTTCTGGATTTCAAAACGATTATCTCAGTAATATTCTATCCTTCATCGAGAACGGTTGCTTTTTCAACAAAACAGTAACACCCACAGAAAACAGAAACAAGAGTTCATTTTTTCTATGTGGTAAAACAAATTTTATAAGTATTTTAGAAAAGGAATTCTTGAAAGTCTTAAAACATTTAAAATTATTGGTTAGCAGAAAGAAAACGACTGACTCTCATAATCAAAAACTACTTCTATTTCAATAAAATTAAATTGTGTTATTTATATATATGTCTCGATACAATTAGCATTTCAAATGTAATGTCCAATTTTCATTATGTTATTTTGCAACAAAAACTTACCTTTCGAAAATTTGCTTCCTTTTACTTTTTTTATATGTTTGGCTTAAAAATTCCATCTATGAGCACGTGTTCATATCGGGTCATTACTTCTAAGTGCTATAAAAATCTTGTTTTTGAAGTTATGTCTCTTTTATATAACTTGCGAAAAACACACAACACAAAAAAGGTTTGAAAGCAAATAAAATCAAAATCATTAGACCCATTAGCTATAAGTTTACTGCATTGATTAGGTGCTTTTTCCAACAGAAAGAAAAAAACTATTCATATCTGTAATTAGTCAGCAAAAAATACCACTATTTAATGAACAACAATTGTAGCCAAAAATCAGAGTTTAAAAAAACTGCAAGAAAAAATTGTCCAACTGATTTAAAAAAAAAGTATCCAGGGAAAAATTTTGAATATGCGGAACTGATTTTTTTTCTCAAGTAAAATAATCTCTTAGTATTTTAATAAGATGACTCCAAAAAACAACAAATATGAGCTGATAAACAATAATTACAAAGTTTTAGAGATAACTCTGAGAGAACATTCCGGGATCAGAAGAAATGTTATGACTGCGAAAAGGACAGCACGTACGAGCGAAGACCAAACATGCAATAGAGAAATGCCAGAAGAATGAGTCGAAGCCGATAAAACAATGAGCTATTCTCTGATAACTTTCTTGATGTTCAACCACACAATGTCAAATCCATGAAAACTATGAAAAATGATTTCATGAAAACAAAACAAAAGTTATTTGGGCAAAACTTGACCAAGAATGAGGCCTTTCGTTATAAGAATCTTGATATGAAAAGCCACTTATCCTTGACTGACACGAGAAAAACAAGAAAATTGTAAAATATAGAATTTAAAAGTTTTCTCCAATGGAAATTGAACATTTTAGATTGAACTGTTACAGATGAGAACAAGGCTAGCCTTTTAACGCTGCTATTTTTTGAAAAACACAACACTGTTCCTTAATGTGTCGTGAAAACACTATTTTGATTTAAGATTTTGACTCAAAGAATTCTAGAATTTAGCAAGTTGGCGCTAAAATTGAAAAAAAAATGCAACCAAGGTATCAAATAATCATCGGAGAAGCCAACAAGCTAAAAACAGGATTGAATTTTACAAATTCGATAAACTTGCACTATGATAGGACAACTCAAGGCTTTGTATTTAAGGTCTTTACTATAGATTTGACCTGTAGCTCGCAAAAAAACCGTCTATCTAAATAATTTATTTCGTAAATTTGATTTAAAATTGAATAATAGTTAGACTAGAAACATTTCGAGTTGATGCATCTAATTTGGTGTTACGTGTGCAAACTAGCAAACAAACTGAAAACAAATGGAGTGAAAAGAACCATTGAGAAAAGCGAACTGTCAAAAAATTTCCCATCTCTATTATACATAAAACAATACAAAAAGTCATCTTCTGGATTTCAATCCGATTGTCTCAGTAACATTCTATCCTTCAACGAAAATTTTTTGCTTTTTCAATAAAACAATACTTCAGGAAACACCCACAGAAGGCAGAAACAAGAGAGTTCACTGCTTCTATGTGGCAAAAACTAATTTTTAATAAGTATTTTAGAAAAGGAATTGGTGAAAATTTTAATCCTATTATATTATTGGTTATCAGAAAAAACGACCCAACCTCATTTCTGAATAATAAAAAACTACTTCTTTTTCATTAACTTGAAATTGTGTTTTTTATATATATGTTTCAATACAATTAACATTTCAAATGAAATGTCCAGTTTTCATTAGGCTATTTTGAAGCAAAACAGTTACCTTTGAAAAACCTGCTTCCTTTTATTTTTTCAAATTTGTTTGGCTTAAAAAATCGATCTATGAGCACGGCCATTAATTCTAAGTGCTAAAAAAACTTGTTTTCGTAGTTATGTCTCTTTTATATAACCTGCGAAAAACACACAACACAAAAAAAGTTTGAAAGCAAAAAAAAATCAAAACCATCAGACCCATTAGCTATCTGTTTACTGCAATGTTTAGGTGTCGTTGCCTCAAGAAAAAAGCTATTGATATCTGTAATTAGTCAGCAAAAAAATACCACTTCTTAATGAACAACAATTGCAGCTAAAAATCAGAGTTTAAAAAAACTGCAAGAGAAAATTGTCCAACTGATTTCAAAAAAATTAGCTATTCAGGGAAAAATTTTGGATATGAGGAATTGATTTTTTTCTCAAGAAAAATAATCTCATAATATTTCAATAAGATGACTCCAGAAAAAACAACAAACATGTACTGAAAGACAATAATTATAAAGTTTTAAAGATAACTCGTGATATCAAAGCCAATACCACCAATGGCATTCAACGGGAAGCATTAAACATTGCCACTGAAACTCTAAACACAAATTGAATCCTACTGAGAACATTCCTGGATCAGAACAAAATCTTATGACTGCGAAAAGGACAACAAGTGCGAGCGAAGACCAAACAAGCAATAGAGAAATGCCAGAAGATAGTGTCGAAGCCGATAAAACAATGAGCTACTCTCTGATCACTTTCTTGATGTTAAAGTTTGTCTTCTCAGCGCAAACGGTAGCTTTATTTTTTTTTTGGTTACAGCACGTCAAAAAACAAACACAGTATTGAACAAATATCCAAAGTTCGTAAATTTTTATAAAAACTTGTAGCATCAAAGTTATAAAGCCAAGAGTTGGAAGAAGAAAGGCCATCCAGTTTAATTTTTGTTTCAAAATGAAGCAGCAAAATTAAAATCATTTGTAACAATCTCAATAACCATTAGGTGTTCATACAAAGCAACAGGTGGGTTCTTTTAATTCTGTTAACCACTTTAAGAAGCAAATTGCTTTTTTCAATTATTGAGGCTAAGACCTAGGGCTAGAAAAGAAAACGATAGCAGACAAAAGACAAAAGTTCATTAAAAATTACGAAAAGATAGTGTCAAATCCTTAAAAATTTTTAGTGATGATTTTATGAAAACAAAACAAATGTTCATTGGGCACAACCTGACATGAATGGGGACTTTCATTATTAAAACCTGAATATGAAAATCTACTTGTCTCTGGCTGACGCGAGAAAAACGAAAAAATTGTACAAATATATTATAAGAGTTTTCTCCACATTAGATAACTGCAACACGCAAGCGAAAAAAAATGTGAATTTATATATAATTAACTGTTTGAAAAATTTAGTGCAGTCATATTTGATTGTATTGCTAATCAGTTCACTTAACTTTTTTCCATTTCCGGAAAGCTTAGAAAAAAAAGATGCAATAAAGCTTAAACAATGTTTTGAATATCAATCAGTAAAGCTTAGAACTTTTTGTTATCATTTATTTTTGATGTGTACTTCAAAAAAGTTCAGCCGCGACTTTTTAACAATTTTTTTGAAGAAACATGAAGTGCTCGGTATAATACGAAAAAGCAGTTTCTTTAAAAGACAATGCAATTTTGTTTAATACGTTAATACTATTTTTCATAGATCTTGTAGTTTTGTTGACATTAAAAATTCCTTCTTCAAAAAGAAACTTAACGGTTTTCATACAAAAGTTTATGCGGTAAAATCAACTCTTGAATTCTGCATTGTAACGAAAAAAAAGTACTGTGTATTTCTTTTTTTGGTTCGTTTCTAATGCAACGAAAAAAATTTGTACTCTTTCTCAACGTTTGAAGTATTACAATGCCACAACGGGGTTCATTGGAATCACTTTCTTGTTTAATGTAGATAAAATTTGAAAACACATTCTCAGAGCCAAACATAAACCGGAATAAAATCCTCCATTTGAATAGGCGAAAATCAAATCAGCAAAAATTGCCAAAACTGATTATTCATCTCAATCTAGGTGTTTTCTGTTTTTTTTTCAGAAAAAGACCTGTTTGAAATTACACTCTTCAAATAGCACATGGAATATTGGAGATTTCACTAAAATTTCCCGAAAAAAACTTTTGTTGAATTGATGCCTTTTTTTGGTGTTACGTATGCAAACCAACAAGCAAACAGAAAACAAATGAAGTGAAAAAAATAGCGAGAAAAGGGAACTCGAGAAAAGTTTCCCATCTCCATTAAACAGAAAAAAAAACTCAAAAGGTCATCTTTTGTTATTCAGGAAATTACAAAAGTAATTCGGGAAACATCAACAGTAATTCAGCAAACACCCACAAAAAGCAGAAACAAGGGAGTTAATTATTTCACTGCTGCAAAAGCAAAATTATTGGTTGCTACAAATAAAACGAATCAATCTCATTTCTGAATAATAGAAACCTACTTCTTTTTCTTTAATTTGAAATTGTGTTTTATACATATATATATATATATATATATATATATATATATATATATGTCAATACAATTAACATTTCAAATTTAATGTCCAATTTTTATTTGTTTTTATTAGGTCATTTTGAAACAAAACAGTAACAAAACAGAAAAAGTTGCTTCTCTTTATTTTTAATTTTATGTTTGGCTTAAAAATTCCATTGATGAGCACGTGTCCATGTTCGGCCATTACCTCTAAACGCTAAAAATAGCTTTCAAAGTTGTTTTTTTTTGCAGTCAGCGGAAAACACAAATTTTTTACCAATTCCTAATGCTAGGATACCGGTGAAGGTTTTTAACTTCGAACTTCTGAT
>NC_134473.1:54851982-54904162 GCF_964194025.1 Convolutriloba macropyga
ACGGATTTGTTCATTTTGTTCAACATTTATATTTAGCAAATTATTATTAGTACACAATCGTCATTCATGAAGTCAAACTATAACTCAAACTTGAACTACCTCAACCACCAGCAAAGCAATACTACGACTTAACAGTATTGCATCAGATTCTTTGCGATTGGATTGCGAATCAACCTATTATTGATACAGAATATTCGACAAAACTTCTACATGGTTAACAAATTTCCCATGACATCAAATTTACACTGAAAAAGTGACGTTAGGGAAAAGTGTTCACATTCTGTCGACATCATTATCTACAACCAATCAACATTTGAATTTGACATGTAAATCCACGTGACTAGCAGCATAAAAGGAGCTTGAAAAACTACCAAAAATCAGATGAAACTTGTGAATTTTGTCTTATTGAACTGACATACAGTGCGTATTGAAGCACAATTTCTTGAGCGGTAAATTATTTGTTATCGTGTCTTGTTTCTGTAGATCATATTAGTGATTGTACAGTTTTAACTTTACTTTGACTTGTGAAAAGAGAATAAACTTTGATATTCTCAAAACTTTCTTTCTGAGGAACAAAGTTCCTAAGTAAGAGAAACTTTGTGCAAAGCATAAAGTCAGTTTCTCTTACTGGCTTTAACGAAGCCTACTCTAGTTCGAAATTGGTGTTATTGAAACCAATAGAGAGACTTGCTAACATTAAAGTTAGAAAAATTATTATTCTTGTTCAGTTATAGTTACAGTAATTGAGCCCCTTTCTGTAATCTTTGTAGCAGAAAGCTGAAACTTTGTAGAAGTATAGCCAATTTACAAGGCTACAATTTGTTGGAAATAGAATTCCTAAATTCGGTTTATAGCTTGAGTTATTAACAAAAACTCAACAAAATTTTGATTGTTTCAATTTGAATTATTTTGTTATTCTGAGAGAAACAAGCTTGGTATTCAGCAAAGCTGAGCAGTTAGTTATCAGAAGTAATTGAGCAACAATTAATGCAACGGTATTCTACAGTATAGCGGATAATACAGTTCACAAAAGTTAACTGCAAAAACACAATATCCGGACAGATTCGAAACCGCTGAAACGAACTGGGCGGTGTAAAGTTTTCCTTGACTTTGATAGGAGAGCAGCCGTTACATTTGGTCCGCCGACCCGGACAGTGGAAGGCAAACTGCTGTCCAATTTGATGAAGAGAGTGCCGAAGGCACCCCCCAAAGAGAATCAAACAAATCAACAGCGCAACGCCTGTGAGGCAGAGCGAAAGTTGCGAGTGCACTTCACAAATTACGTTGAAGAACTAACCTCGCTTAAAAGGAGAAAGCAAAGCAAAAGGCAATCAGGCAATCCAAACACGATCAGCAGAGAGGAGCTTCAATCAACAGCTCAAAGGTACGACAAGAAGCTCCAAGATTTACGGGAAGAAGTCAACACCAAAACAGGGATTGGCTACAAAATTATTGAAGATTCAGATCGACCCAACAAACTAAAGGTCCTCTACCAACAGACTGTTCACCTTCTAGAGGAAGAAATACCCAAGCAACTGCAGCGTCGAAACAAGCTTGTGCCCTATCAAGCTAATTTCGTTGAAGAGCATCTGAAAGAAGCAAGGGAGTGCAAAGCAAGTTTGGACTATCATTGGCTTGCATATATAAGCAAAGGCACGCAACCAGCAATGAATGCAGAGCAAAATAACGCGACCCAAGCAGTGAACGACAGCGAGAGCAATAACAACTACCCAACGGACAGCCCAGCTGCTCAAACAGTGCAAAAAGGAGCAACAGCAAGTGGCCAAGAGACGGAGAATGTTTCGGAAACATCTTCAGCAAAGCAAAGGCGAGAGGAAAAGATGAAGAAATTTGATATCGAATTCGAAACCAAGATGCGACTCGAGCAAGCACGGTTTGAGCGGAGGAAGCTAGAGCTGGAAATGCAAATGAAGGAACTGGAAACCAAGCATCAACTGCTGGAGGAAGAGCGTGAGCTAGAGCGCAAAGTGAAGAGAACAGCATTAGAGAACGATGATGCTCGTTCCCAATCAACTGGTGCTCGAGACAAATCACCCTTCAACTGGACACCCAAGAAGAGAGATGTTTCTGACTGGGCCAGCAGAATCGACAACCTTCTAACACCAGATCGAACAACAGCGCGCTTCGAAGTGACCCCTGAAGTGAACAGGCAAAGTCACTTCTCAAGATATCGCAGTTCACGAGACCGTTCCTCAAGTGTTGAAGACCGGGACGTTTCCCCCAGAGCTGGTCGACCACAACACAACATTGGGTACGCAGGTAGCAGTAACCTACCAAAGCTGAAGTTGAACAACTTCGACGGGAACCCTCTCGAATGGCCAGAGTGGTCTAGTATGTTCATTGCTACAGTGGATCAACGACCAATACCAGACTCAGAGAAGATGAGCCATCTGAAGACTCTACTGACAGGCAAGGCAAGGTCAGCAATCTCTGGAATGGGCTATTCTGGACAGTTCTATGGTGCTGCATGGAGCATTCTGGAGAGGAAATTTGGAAGGCCTCATGTGATCATTGATGCACAACTGGAGAGTCTTCGCAAAGCAAGTCAGGTGAAACCACACGACTCAACAGGTCTGATCAGTTTCTCAGTTATTGTTTCGAACTTTGTGAATGTGCTCAAAGAGTACAAGCAGATTGGTGATCTGCAATCAAGCTCGACACTCTATATGGCAGTAGATAAGCTACCCCAAGTTCTCAAAGAGAAGTGGTGGTTCTATGTTGATGATAAAGATGAAGATTGGCCTGATCTGATTATGTTTGACAAATGGCTATCAAGGATAGCATTCGTGCACGAAGGGTTTTCAGCTTTCAAGGGAGAGCGCAGAGAAGAAGACCGAAGAGGCACAAATAGAGACAAACGGTTCTCGAAAACATCGAACTTCAGTGCAAGTTCGAACGTGAAAGAAACGATGCAAACGCAAAGTGATCACTGTCCGCTAGCTGATGGCACTCATAAAATATGGAACTGTCCACTATTCAGGAACATGAGTGTGAATGATCGGTACGCAGCAGTGAGAAAGCAACGCTTATGTTACGGATGTCTAGGCAAAGGGCATGCAATCAAAGATTGTAAAGTCAATGCGTGCGGCATCAATGGATGCATCAAGAAGCACAACCGATTGCTACACTCAGAAAACCAAATGGACGAGGGCAATCATGCAGTCAACGTAAGCGCAGCAACAATCAACCAGAGTAACGAAGTTACTAGCTTTCTTCAGATAGTTCCTGTCTCAATACAGAGCGGTGGCAACAGGCTGAACACATATGCTTTCCTCGATAGTGGATCATCGGTTTCATTCATCGATCGAAGTGTGCAAGAGAAGTTACGGGCCCAAGGCACCGGTGTGACGCTCAACATAGCTGGCATACACGGAACGAAGGATCTGAAGACAGAAAGGGTGCCTCTCAAAATAAAGGGACTACATTCAAAGGTGCATTCAATCGAAGCGTTTGCACACCCGTCAATCTCCTTGGGAAACACAAACTACAACTACAACGAGCTGAAGCAAAGCTTCAACCACTTGAGTGTTTTACCCAACAAAAGCTTCAACTTGATGGAAGTTGGCATCATCCTTGGTCAAGATGCTTATGAGCTACAACGCCCATTGGACTATAAGATAGGAACACAAAGTGAACCTTTCGCCGTTCTAACAGAGCTAGGATGGGTAGTCAGTGGACCCATGACGGGCAAAAGAAGACAAAATGTTTGTCATTTCGCCTTCACTGAAGATGTGAAAGTGGCAGAGAATATTCAAACCTGGTGGGACATAGAAACCTATGCTTCCAAAATCAACGTCGTCAGTCAGTCAAAGAAGGAACTGCAGGCACAAAAGATGCTAGAGAGTACGACAAAGTTCACAGGCGAGCGGTACGAAGTGGGAATGCTGTGGAGTGAACCAGAGCCAAACCTACCGAACAACTACAGCTCAGCCTTGGGTCAGCTTTACTCACTGGAGCGAAGATTCCAAAGGGACCCAAACCTGAAGAATTCGTATCAACAGTCAATAGATACAGACGTAGAAAAGGTATTCGTAAAGATATTGGACGAGTCCGAAGCGAAAGGCACCTTCGGGAAAGTATGGTATTTGCCACACCATCCAGTGCTAAACCCGAACAAGCCTGGCAAAGTAAGACGTGTTTGCAATGCTGCCTCAAAGTACAAAGAAGTATGCCTAAATGATAAGCTACTAGCAGGACCTGATCTGCTACATGGGTTGATTGGAACAATATTCAGATTCCGTGAAGGACCAATAGCCCTAACCGCCGACATCGAATCGATGTTTCTACAAGTGCAAGTTCCCGAACAGGATAGAAGTTGCTTGAGGTTTTTATGGCGTCCACGAACTAACGAACCTGTTCAGATATACGAATATCAGCGTCACGTATTTGGAGCTAAGAGTTCTCCAACTTGTGCAAACTATGCTCTCAAGCGAGTGGGACTGGACAACGAAAAAGAGTATCCAATAGCAACAAAGGCAATACAAAACAACTTCTACATGGACGATTTCATCAAATCAGTAGAAACCCCGGAAGAAGCAATTGAAGTCTTCAATCAACTACAACCTCTTCTCTCACAACATGGATTTGAATTGAAGAAGTGGATAAGCAACAATGATGCAGTTACCGAAGCAATCCCAGAAGACTTGAAGTCAATCAGCAACACAAAGCAAGTCGAAGTGGAACCCAGTACGGAGGGATCTTCAGTGCTAGGACTACAATGGGCCGTTACTGATGACAGTCTTCAAGTATGCAGAGGTACAAACAAGGAAGTGGAAGCACCTATAACCCAGAGGAAGATTCTGTCACTGGTATCTTCAGTATTCGACCCGATCGGATTGTTTGCTCCGTTCAGTGTTAATATGAGACGACTTCTGAAAGGCATCTGGACTAAGAATGGACAACATTGGGACAACGAAGTGGAGCCTAGTGAAGAAGAAGAATTCCTGAGATGGAAAGAACAACTTCCAATAGTGGCTGAAACAAGCATCGATAGAAGATACTTCAACAGAGAGAGGGATAAAACCGAACTTCATGTGTTTGCTGACGCATCTGAAGACACGATGTGTGCAGTGGCCTATCTACGTTCACAACCAAAAGAATACTCAGCTGACTTAGCATTTGTCATCGGAAAATGCAGAATGGCACCGATGAGGCATCTTTCAATACCACGATTGGAGTTGCAAGCGGCAGTCATGGCAGTGAGGTTGAAAGAACAGATAGTCAAGGAACATGAAATGAGGATAAATAGTTGCAGTTTTTGGTCAGACTCAACTACGGTATTGCAGTGGATACACAGTTCCCATCGCAAACAACAAGTGTTTGTGGCCAATCGAGTAGCTGAGATACTAGATACAACCGATGTTTCGCAGTGGAAACATGTGAGCGGTATCAACAACCCAGCTGACATTGGCACCAGAGCAATCAACATTGAAGAACTCAAGAGGAGTGAGTGGCTCACTGGGCCGGCCTGGTTAAAACGACCAGAAAGCGAGTGGCCAGAGCAAGTGAACCTAATCTTTGCATCAGATGAAGAGAATATACCCTCATCAGTATTCATGATACAGGCTGAAGAGAAGAAAGCTGTTATTCAGTGGAAACGATTCAGTAACTTCAACAGACTAGTAAATACAGTGGCATACGTACAGCGAGCATTGAACAAACACAAACCAGCAACACTTGTAGTCAGCATTGAAGAAAGAGAAAAAGCAAAAGCAACAATCTTCAAGTTACTACAGCGAGAACAGTTTGGTGAAGAGATGAAATCTCTCAAAGCTGAAAAGGAAATTCCAAAAGTCAGCAAAATTCTACAATTCTCCCCCTTCCTGGATGAAGAAAGACTTATTCGAGCCAAAGGCAGAATAGGCAAAAGTCAATTGGACTTCAATGCAAAGCATCCAATATTGTTACATTGGAAACATCACGCGGTTGAATTATTCTTGCGAAACGAGCACAAGGACAATCAACACGAGGGCACTGAGCATGTAAGAAACATTGTTCAGCAGAAGATGTGGATACTGGGCATACGGAACGCCTTAAGATCAATCAAGAACAAGTGCGTTACCTGCAGAAAAGGCAGAGCACAAACGATAGCACCAGTCATGGCAGATCTACCCGAAGAGCGGTTAGATGCTTCAACAGCCTTTACAAATGTTGGAGTTGACTACTTTGGCCCTTTCATTGTGAAGATTGGGCGAAGAAACGAAAAGCGATGGTGTTGTCTCTTTACTTGTCTAACTATGAGAGCGGTGCATATAGAAGTGGTACCCAAGTTGGACACAGATAGTTGTCTCAATGCAATAATGAGATTTATTGCTCGAAGAGGCAAACCAAGTACAATCATCAGTGACAACGGAACAAACTTTGTTGGAGCTGAAAGAGAGTTTGCAGAGTACGTTGCGGCATGGAACAAAGAAGGGATCGAAGAACATCTAATTCAACGAGGGATCAGATGGAAGTTCAACCCCCCGCAGCACCTCACTTTGGAGGAGTATGGGAGCGGTTGGTGAGAAGTTGCAAGAAAGCAATGTATGCAGTGTTGGGGAACAGATCAGTCACCGAGGACGTTCTTTCAACAACGATGTGTATTGTTGGACAGACTTTGAACTCAAGACCTTTGACTCCAGTCAGTTCAGATGTTAATGACTTAGAAGCATTGACTCCCAATCACTTCTTGCTTGGCAACAGGAACGTTTGCTTACCCTATCTACCATGCGCGGAAGATTTTGTGGATCATCGAAAGCTCTTTCGACAAACTCAAGCCTATGCAAATCTCATATGGGACAGATTTCGGAAAGAATATCTGCCAACTCTGAATAATCGGCAAAAATGGCGATCTACGGCGAACGAAAACCTTAAAGAAGGCGATCTCGTTTGGTTGGTCGAAGACAGCGATAAGCGTGGATATTACAACCTTGGTCGAATTGCGAAGACCATCGATGGGTCTGACGGTGTGATTCGATCAGCTATAGTTCGAACGAACGACGGAGTGTACAAGAGACCAGTAGTGAAGCTCGCCCCAGTACTACCTGGAAAAGATGTTTTCGCGATGGAAAACAGGGCCGGCGATATTGCAGCTGAGCTTAACAACTCAGAAATCAAATTGAATAGCGCTTCAAGGCCATTTCAAGCCTTAAAGCTAGAATAGCGTGACAAGCGAAATTTAATGCTACATTCTATCGAAGCCAAACGGATTTGTTCATTTTGTTCAACATTTATATTTAGCAAATTATTATTAGTACACAATCGTCATTCATGAAGTCAAACTATAACTCAAACTTGAACTACCTCAACCACCAGCAAAGCAATACTACGACTTAACAGTATTGCATCAGATTCTTTGCGATTGGATTGCGAATCAACCTATTATTGATACAGAATATTCGACAAAACTTCTACATGGTTAACAAATTTCCCATGACATCAAGTTTACACTGAAAAAGTGACGTTAGGGAAAAGTGTTCACATTCTGTCGACATCATTATCTACAACCAATCAACATTTGAATTTGACATGTAAATCCACGTGACTAGCAGCATAAAAGGAGCTTGAAAAACTACCAAAAATCAGATGAAACTTGTGAATTTTGTCTTATTGAACTGACATACAGTGCGTATTGAAGCACAATTTCTTGAGCGGTAAATTACTTGTTATCGTGTCTTGTTTCTGTAGATCATATTAGTGATTGTACAGTTTTAACTTTACTTTGACTTGTGAAAAGAGAATAAACTTTGATATTCTCAAAACTTTCTTTCTGAGGAACAAAGTTCCTAAGTAAGAGAAACTTTGTGCAAAGCATAAAGTCAGTTTCTCTTACTGGCTTTAACGAAGCCTACTCTAGTTCGAAATTGGTGTTATTGAAACCAATAGAGAGACTTGCTAACATTAAAGTTAGAAAAATTATTATTCTTGTTCAGTTATAGTTACAGTAATTGAGCCCCTTTCTGTAATCTTTGTAGCAGAAAGCTGAAACTTTGTAGAAGTATAGCCAATTTACAAGGCTACAATTTGTTGGAAATAGAATTCCTAAATTCGGTTTATAGCTTGAGTTATTAACAAAAACTCAACAAAATTTTGATTGTTTCAATTTGAATTATTTTGTTATTCTGAGAGAAACAAGCTTGGTATTCAGCAAAGCTGAGCAGTTAGTTATCAGAAGTAATTGAGCAACAAGTAATGCAACGGTATTCTACAGTATAGCGGATAATACAGTTCACAAAAGTTAACTGCAAAAACACAATATCCGGACAGATTTGAAACCGCTGAAACGAACTGGGCGGTTTAAAGTTTTCCTTGACTTTGATAGGAGAGCAGCCGTTACAACAATGAATTGTACCATGAATTGAATCATTATTACAATGAATTGTACCATGACTATGAGTTCTACCATTATAACAATGAATTATAACATGACAATGAATTGTACCATTATAGTAGAATGTCAGAGTTTGTCAAAGTTTCTACAGTTTGTAACTTTTTCTCAATCTCTGCGCAAATCATTGCACTGGTCCGTCTGGTCAAGACTCCACGTCTGGTCAAGACTCCATGTCTGGTCAAGTCTTTGCAAATTCACAATTATTCTGAGCATTTCTGTCATAAATTTTTGTTTAAAACCAATCAGCTAAATTTGAAATATACTTACAATTATTGAGTGATACTGCAAAATGTCAATCACATGGATTGAAATATAAATGCTTGCCTTTTGATTATAGTGAAAAAAAATCAATTGAGTCGAAAAAAAATTGATTTGACTGATCTTCATCAGTTTATCACATCATCTTGTCTGTTCTTCTTTTTTAACAGAGCTTAACCAGTTTTGGAGTCAGCGGTTGTGCATCTTTCTTTGCTATGGCATGAAAAAAATTTTCAGATACGACACTGCAACCGCCCTGTTTCTGAAAAATCGATTGCGCTACATCATCCATCTTGTACAGTTTTTAAATTTTCAGACCTTCAAAAGTTTTCTATAAATTGCAAGTTTATACGCGAAACATGTACAAGATGGAATCTACAAAAAAAGCCAAACACTTTCCCTATTAGCGCATGAACAAAAAGTTGAAAAACTTCTATCTGTTTGGCAAAGGTTCTTTGTCCTATTCTCAACAAAATGCTACCTTATATTTGGCAGAAAGTTTTAGTGAGATTGACAGAATGTTAGATTGAAAAGAATGTAATAACATTTAACGTGTTTTACTTTATAACGTCCTTTACAAAACACTGTTATATATAATTTTGTTAAAGGATAAAAACTGAGAACGCAGGGAGCACAACTCAATTTTGGCCTCAAGTCAAGGACATATTAGCATTTCTGAACTTTAGCCTAACATAATGACGAAAAGGCTTTGCTAATTGTCCGCTATTATGAAGGTTTTAGAGACAAACGACTAAACCCAGAAGTTTCTTCAAAAAGCATGAGTTGTATTTAATTTTGATTGCAAAGCATTTCAGAAAAATTGCAGCAGCTTCGACAGTTGTCGATTAGCTGTTTCGTTGTTGGCTGATGATGCCCTAGTTGTGTAATGGTAAAAGTGAAAAATGTTAAAAGTTTGTGAAAAGTTCTAAAATACCAGAACATAAGTTTAGCAAACTGGTATAACGGGCAAAAAAAGAAATTCAAGGAAAACCAAGTGTTGACAGAAATGATCAAACGTTAAACACTCAATTCAGGTAACAAAAGTTGAACTTCTCAGAGCCGTTTTAAAAAACGATACCCACATATTTAAATAGTTGAGCAGTTTTTTTTTCAAATGTTTATCTTTTTGAGAAGAAATCAAATTGTGACTTTTCAATGACAGATTCTCCCTTCCATTAGTAGTTTATCTCTGATTATGCCTTTTAAAGATATCCTCTTTCATAGTTCTCAGCAAATCTCAGCTTCAGCATCGTACTAAGGATCTTGATGCGCTCAGAAATTGTTCCTCAGATTTTTTCATAAGCTTTCATCGTGTTGTTAAAGTAAGCGAAAATGAAAAGTTTTTTCTTATGTTAGCTAACTAAATAATTTTTTAGAATCATTGTTTGAATCGATTTGACCTCTTTGTGATACTAGTTACTAAGTCTTGTTCTTTAGTACAAGTAAAAAACGAAAATTATTAAAGTGCATTGAGGATCATGTATTTGTTTTTTGTTATGATAGCCATTTTTTGAGCTCCAGTTTTGCGTTCAAATTCCCGTTGTTTGTAATTGGTTGCAAGAAATATATTTAAGAGTCAGGTGTTCCATTGAAAAATATTAATCAACTCGGAAAAGTTCTCTTGTGAAATAGGAAAATACTGAAAACAAATTCTTTTTGTAATTTTTCAAATGCAGTCAAAATTCATCTTTTTCGTTTTTTTTTTTTCAAAATATTTTTAGCATCAAGACCTTACTTTTTTGAAAGAGTCAACCCAAACGAAGCTGCGAGTCTCTTCAAAGACATGTCTAAAAGAAGTAAGTATTTCTGAAACTTTCCAAACTTTCCTTCATTTTCTCTAAAGAAAAACTCTCTTTGTGGTGATGAATTAGGAGCTTTTTTATTTGCATGACATCAAAGTTTTCCAATAAGCGGAAAGAGGCAAATTTTAATTAAATATTTAAACTTGTTGAAAATAGGTCAAAATCTCGGTCATGTTTTTTTTTCTAAAGGCCGAATTTTTAAAAACTACTTTTTTTATATAATTTTAAAACATTAGACCCAGAAAGCATTTGAACATTTAAGGAAAACAATGGTTTGTTGTAAAAGAATTTGGTAAGATCTTTTCTGTGATAAACTTGGTCAAGATTTAGCAAAATGGACTCTGGTTGCGACCATAAATATTGTTTCTTAAATTTTTTATTCAGTATAACTCATGACGTAAAAAAGTTTTAAAAGATGCCAAACAATTTAGTTTGGAACTCACTCAAAGGAGTACTAAGCTCCGAACAGCGCTTAAAAATTAATCAGTCCGAACAACTTGCAATTTTCTGTCCGTCTAATTTAAACGTCTGGAAATCTGTTGTCATAAACGAATGATTCATCGATTTATGACTTTAATGACAGTTTTTGCACTTTTCTAGTGGATAAGAAGCAACAGGCATTCTCCAAAAATTTCTCAAAGTTGTACTAACAAATGTTTCTAGTGCAGCACGTGGAGCCTGTTGTTGACGATTTATCCAATTCCATTTGCCCAATGTCATTGTACCAAATTGATTTTTTTAAAAAAAATCAATGATCGTGGTATCATTAGAAAGTTTGTCAGGCGCGAAAATTAAAGATAATAAGAACTTTTTGTTTTTTGCTATTTCTGAGGGGAAAAAGACGTTAGAAATTTTGTGAATGTTGTTTTGGTTCCGTTTTTCTGTTTTCAGTTTTCGTAAAATTACTTAAATTTTGGTCACTTTATGATGAAAATTTGATAACATTGTAAGCAATAGTGTCGTTGGTTTCAAGTTTCAAAATAAACCGGATTTGATAAACTGTTTGAACCAACTAATTTTGCTGAAATGTTGCCAAAATTTTTTAAAGTATCCTTTTTTATTCAGTTTTTTAAAAAAAAATTAAGCTTATTTGACCCACTTTGTCCACTGTGATCGGTTGTGGAGACACCAAAACTTCTGACACATTCTTTGTTTAATCGCATAGCAACATTTTTACCTCGGATTTCTAAGAAAAGTTTCAAAGGCTAACTTTTGAGCGGTCTTTCGATAATTTGAAGCGATATTGAAAAATGCTTTTATTTTTCAATTATTTTACTATTGCAAAGACACCTATTTCAAAATTTTCAGATAAATTGCTTTTTTCACAGCCGGGCACCAGTATTAAAGCCCATTTTGCTTACATCAGTGATTTTTGCGCTGAAAAAGGATTCGGATTGATAGCATGGAGTTTGTAAATCCCGTTGTCAAACCAAATCTTAAGTCCAAACTTAGCGTGAAATTATTTTTTAAAGGAACCAAAATATTTTTTGTTCCAACTCAACTAAGTGGGGGAGGAACTATATACTCAAATTTGACTGAACGTTTTTTGTTCAGTCAAATTTGGCCGATCGATATCTTCATCGTAGAGAGTCGTGAGTTGTTTTATTAGAATTGAATTTGAATTTGAATTTAACCAGAACAGCAATATACATATGTAAAATAATAGATGTTACTGACTGGCTGGCAACCCAAAGAGACTTATATCTCATCGAGTGGGTAGCCCAGAAGTATATTGGAGGAGACCTAACGCATGTCAAAAAAACATATCTATTGAATTTTGATTTTCAAAAATGTGAAGAAAAGTAAAACGTTTTGTCAAAATTTAACTGATGGCTGTTCATTTTAGCTATATTTTCCGGGATTACGTTGTTTTCAGCGGCATAATTGTGAGCCAGTCTGAGCTGTCCATTTATAGATTTTTTTCCTGTTTCTTTATGGTATCGTTTGCTTGTTAAAATTCCTTTAGTTGTAATCCGAGTTACTCGTCTAGCAAGAAGTTCTTTCTTATTAAGAAATTTATGAACAGATTTGTCTACCAGTTGCAAAAAACTTCTCGAAAAATTTCTGATACATACAGTTCAAATATGTTGAGCAATTTGAACTTGCTCATTATTGATTGAACGGAATCAAATTTCCGTTAAAAAAATTGCTCGAAAAATTCTTTTTTGCAAATTGAAAATTTCGTTCAGGTTTGTTTTAGTTGTACAACCATAAACAATAAGACCGTAAGTTATTACAGACTTGGCATAGCTTTCATAGAAAAGTAGTAACTGATTTTTTGTTAAGTAGTATCATGCTTTGTACAAAACTCCGCAAAACTTTCACATCTGTTTCGCTATTTTTCCGACATGAGATTTGTAATTCAGTTTGTGTGGTCTATAATGATGCCTAAGTACGTAACTTTGTTTACATTTTGTACGCACGTTTTTACCTAGAAAATCTTTGTTCAAGTGTTCACGTTTTCCGAAGTTCACGAAGCTGCATTTTTTGTCGTTAATTGACAACTTATGCTCTTCAAACCATCTCTTTGTTTCCTTAACTTCATTATAGAAAAAACTAGTGTTCTGCTTTGCAGCAGAGTAAGTTGTAGTATCATCTGCAAACAGAGGATTTTTGTTTGACTTACAAACTATCGGGAGATCATTAATGTATAACAGGAAAAACAGTGGACCCAAGACTGGCCCTTGCGGAACGCAATAGTTAAACTTTTTGTCAGACAGAATTATTGTATTCAACGTACTGGTGGCGATTCTCGAGAAAAATCTTCATTAAGTTCAATAAATCCCTCTCAAAACGGAATTTTTGAGTTTTTAATCATTGTTTTATGGCATATGGTATCAAATGCTTTTTTTCAGACCAATGAAACATGCTAATCCTTTTAAACTTTGGTCTACCGAGTTCCTTCAAAACTCAGTAAAAGAGATCAAAGCGTTTTTGCACGATTTTCCTTGTTGAAATTCAAATAGATTTTCCTTGATTATTTTAAACTTTTTAATGAAATGCATCATCCTATTAAATAAAAAAATTTTCAAACACTTTCGACAACGAGCTTAGGAGACTGATGGGTCGGTAACAACTCGGGTCAGTCTTTGAACTATTTTTCAACAACGGTTTTATTTTCCCCAATTTCCATTCCGAAGGAAAGTAACCAAGGTTAATACATTGATTGAACTATTTTGTTAGTGGATCTGAAATGACTTAGATGGAAATTTTTACAATTTTGTTGCTAATGCTATCATGACCAGAGGATGCTTTGTTTTTCAGTGATCTAAGAGAAGCTGAGACTTCTTCTTCAGTAACTGGTGACATAACAAAGATATTGATAATTTCCCTACCAAAACAAATATCAGTTTCATTGAAACTTGAAGCTAAGTTTTTGCCTATGCCAGCAAAATAATCTCGGGATTGATGTTCAATTTGACTGATTTTTGTCAGTGCAAAATTCACTGAACGCAGAAAAAAGGATTTTGTTCGTTTTGTCTTTCTTCTTAATAAGATTATCATAAAAGCTCACATGTGAATTTTTGATAGCTTTGGTTGCAAGGTTGTTTTGTTGCCGATACTGGTTTTCTTCTGAAGAATTTTCCAACCATTTTTTGAATCTATTGTTTTTCTTTTTGATCGTGTTTTTTACTTGATTGGTCATCCATTGAGATTTGCGGTTAACTCTCAAGGTTCATAATGATGCAAATTTTTTAATAGAATCAAGAATAAATTCTGTCAATTCTTTGATCTGTTCATCTATGTTTTGTTTCCAATTCTTTTTTATTTCATGATTTATAAGAAACAAATCGTTAAAAACTTATTCACTTTCCGCCAATTTATTAAGTTTTCTGTACAAAATTTTTTGCGACACAATTCTTCTCAGTACTGTTGTTAGCTCTGATCAAAAGATCATAATAGTCTGAAATATCAGTTCCAACCGCGTTGCAAGTAAAAAACTTATCACTGAAAATATGATCAATACATTTTTCAATGTTTATGGATACGCGAGTTGCAAAAAGGTTCTGGAGATATAAATTGAAAGACTTTAGCAGATTCAAAAATCTGCTTTTGTGTGAGCCCAAAAATCAATGTTGAAATCTCCGCAGACAATGTAATCTCTTTTGAGAAGATGAATAGTGGTAAAATAATTTTCAAAAAATTCTAAAAAACTCGAGATTGCAAAAGTTGGTGAGCGGTAAATGACAGTTGTATTTTGTAGCTTATGTTTTATATTAATTTTAGTTCTTAAGCCTTCATTTTCATCACCGAGATGTTTTACAGTAAAGTCAACATTTTCATTAACAAAAAATGCGCATCCTCCACCTTTTTTGCCGCTTCTATTGTGAGTTATTATATTAGAAAAGCCATTGATTTTATAAAGTATTAGAATGCTTGTCCAGCGTAGAAGACAATGGATTTGAACACATTAAATGGATTTTTTTGAGTTTCTGTTTTTCCACGGAGTTGTCATGGTTTAATTTTTTGTTAACAATTGACAAATTTTTGTTGTTTTAGTTCACATTTTCCAAATATTTATGAAATAATTCGCCAATTTTTTCAAAAATTACTAAAATTTGCAAAAAAAAACAGTTTGGTTGGTTTTACTGTTAGAAAGAGTAGAGTGGTGTTTAGCTGCTTGCCAATTTTTTTGCTAAAATTGTTGCTTAGCTTCTCAAAATTTAGCTTTTATTCATCAAAAGAAGAAATAAGCATCGTTAGTGTAACTTGTTTAAATTTGCCTGACTAACAAATCTAAGAACTGTTAGAATAGTCCTGTTTAACTGCAGAGAAGGCTAGTTTTCCGTGTTCATCCTATCAGACTGTTCTTTTATCCAAATTTCAACTTATTTAAGCCATTTTAACTCGATTTTTAAGCAGCAAAATGCAACATTTATTTTCGATAAATTGACTTTTTAGCCGAATGTTGCACATCAATTATATTTGGAACAATTACTTGTTCCTAATAGGCGAACGGTATTAGCAACTCCAGATTTTATCCAATCGATATATTTTAAAGTCAAAAAATTAAAAAAAATCTCAAAGTAAACATTGGATTATTGATTTTCACGATTCTTCTTCTCATTTTGGTCATCTTGTACCTTCAAGTCAATGAATACATGTGGCATCATCTGTTTATTGAATTTAAAATTAAAAACAGTTGCGGTTCTACTTTTTAGGTAATGGTTTTTCTGTTCTGATACTAACCGTTTTCACATTTTTTATGAGAGCTTATTGACGATTTTCCGTCCATTAAGTTTTTATCATGTCATGTAACATTAATGACAAGTCCAATATTTTCTAGCGTTCAAAAAGAAGGCATACTTAAAAACATCGGTTTTTAAGTGAATAGATTATGGTTTTAAATGCTTCTACACCGTCCTCTAGCAGAAACTAAGGGAACTTTTGTTTCTGCCTTTTTTGTCGTTATTGTCGTAGTCGTAAAGCAATTTCCGGATAGATGTAGATCTTAACGGCTTTCTATTTAATAACAGAAGAACTCTTCACTGATTTTAATTCATAGCTAGAGATGATTGAAATCAAATGATTTTAAAAAAATAGGATAACGTATTTTTATGTTTACATTTTGGTTTCGTTTTTTGTCTACTTGTTACCTAGTCTTATCAATTACAGGCCTCATATCAAGTTATTGTGTTGATAAAAACCGCAATTGAAAAATCAAAGGTTTTAGGTCCATTGTTCACTTTTTCAACAGCTTCGATGCCTACAAAAAAAAGAACTTACATTTTGATCTTTGTCTACATACCGTCCATTTTGTAGACATGCGACATATTCTGAATATTAAGAAAAGCTTTTTTGCTTTCCATTTCTTTTTTTACGAAGAAAAAATGAATTTTTAATGATTTCAGTTGATAGTTTATAGTTTATTTCAGTTGATAGTTTATGTCTTTGAAATGAATTGTTTTTCGAAAAGTAAGACTATATATTTCAACATTTCTCTTCTTGCTCTTTTATTATAATAATAGTTACCTAGCCTCTTTTTTTGTGATCACATGTCTCTTCATTGCTTTTGAAAGAACGAGCAAATGATTAAATTTTATTTTGTACAGATGTCACGTTTTTAACGGCTTCGACACCATTTACTTGCAAAATTTTGTTGTAATTTGCGTTTCTCGTCTGACTTTGTCGTTTGTTTTTGTAGACATTCGACATAACCTGAATTATGACAGGTATCAATGTCTTAGTTTAAAGTATGATTGAGCATATACCTATGAAAAGAGTTCAATTGATATCTAGTGGTCTTCATTATTGGAAATTCTATGTTTTCCAAAAATCTTGAATTCTTTAACTTTGCCGTTTTTGTTCATTTATGACTAGTGGGTCTCATCAAGGCTTGCAACAATGTTTCTTCAGTGAAATACAAACTAATTTGTTTATTTGAGGTTTTATTTGACGCTATTCTGACTTCGTTATTGTCGTGGTCGATAACACGGGTCAAAGAATTCAATAAGTTGAATTTTAAATTAAATTTTGAACTGAAAATATACAAAAATTAGCTTGTATTTATAGTGGTTATCTATGCGAAAATATACAGAGAAAAATTAGATTAGCTAAAAATATTTAACATGATTGGCATGTGAAAAGATCTTAACTCCGAATCCCGGAGGTGACTTTCTATTTTCATCAACATTTCATGAGAATCATATATGGCTTGGGTACAATCGAGTTCATTAGTTGAAGGTCAGTGGATGTTAGAATCAGGTTTTTGTTGGTGGGAGAATTTATTTCTGACATATGGTTGATAGGTCAATAAGATAATGAGAGCGCCAAAACAAAATTAGAATTGAGTTTAGTTTTGTAGCCATTACTTATCGACACAGCAATAAAGTTCGTCAGGTAAGTTCTTCTTTCGTTCTTTGAAACTTTAATAAAACTTCTAAGTTTCTTGATGTTTCATTGAAACCATCACATCCTCCCTCCTTTTTTAAGCAAGTTTGTGGGTATAGGTTCTCCAAATCTGTCAGGTTGTTTTCTGTTCCTGGTTGATGTTCGTGAAGGCTCTGAGGTTTCGGGTTGTTGGTGCTCTGCAGATGATGTGGCTGCAGAAGCTTCATCTTGATGTGAAGGTCCCACATCTGTGTTCTGAAGTTGAAGTTGTGGTTCTGATTGAGATATGGTCTCCTCCACTGCTGGTTCAGTTTTCACATTGTCCTCGTCTAGTCTCGCAATTTGGTTGTCGCTCACTAGAATAGTCCGTGCTGAGTTTTCGGGCTGTATGAAAGATGTATTCAAGCCCTTCCTGATGATGAAGGTAGCAGGAACTGTCTTTGTGTTTTCGTTGGCCTTGAATAGAATGGGTTCGCACAAGTCGAAATCTGCTATTGCTGGTAGTCTCACTCTGCGTCCCAACAAGAGTTCAACTGGAGTTTTGCTCCTCGTCTTTGAAGTGTTGCGATGTGTCATCAGTGCCCTTTGCAGGAATGCTCCAAATGACACATTAGGGTTTTGACTCCACGCTTGAAGTGCCCGCTTCACTGTCTGAACTGCTCTTTCAGCTAGTCCATTAGCTCTTGGATGATAGACGGGTGATTCTATTTTCTTAATTCCCAGTGATTCACACCACTGTTTAAGGTCACCTTTTACAAATTCAGGACCATTATCAGAAACTAAAGTTTTTGGTATTCCGAATCTTGCAAAGATTTGACTAAGGTAAATTTTAACTGTTTCTGATGTTCTATTTCCCGCGGGGAAGGCTTCTATCCAACCAGAACCCGCGTCAACAATTACTAATATATTGCCTTGGTCCTTAACGTAACCCCAGTCCATGTGGAGCCGTTCCGAAACGTCGGCTTCTGGCCACGTAGAGACTGTTTTTCCCAGGCTAGGCCTGTTCAATTGACAATTCTTACATTTACTAACAAAGTGTTGAACGTCTTGGGTAATGCCAGGCCACCAAGCTATCATTCTGACTGATGCCTCAGTTGCATTCTTTCCGGGATGTGTCTCATGCGCTTTTGCCAAAACCAAGTGTCGTAGTTTGGGTGGAATGAAAGGAACAACACCTCTGAAGATGATTCCATTATGTAAAGTAAGTGCATCTTTCTGTTGTTCGAATCCTTTTTCCGCTTCTGAACATTGTTTCCAATTGCCGCTTTTGATTCGTTTCTTTATGTCCCTGAAGAGTCTGTTTGTTCCAAGTTCAGTTTTGATTTCTGCTTGGGTCACGAAATCACTCTGAGCGAAGTAGATGTTATTGATTGCGAAGCACACTCGATCGTTGTCGGATTCGTCTTCGTCAAAATCCATTCTGCTCAAAGCATCTGCATGGGGTATCTGCTCCCCTGGTGTGTACTTCAACTCATAGTCGAAACCCATTAGAGCTATTGCCCATCTTGTGATTCTCGCTGATGCTGTCTTCGGGATCTCCTCGTCTGGTGCAAAGAGATTTTTGAGTGGTTTGTGGTCAGTCTGTAGGGTAAATCGTCTTCCAAGAAGGAATTGCTTCAATCTTGTGACCACAAAGACAATTGCCAGTGCTTCCCGCTCTATGTTCGAGTAGTTTTGCTCCGCTGGACTCAATTTTCTTGATACATATATGACTGGATGTCCTTCTTGCGAAAGAACCCCGCCAATGGCTTTTTCAGAGGCGTCAGTAGTAACTGTTGCTTCTTTTTGTAGACTATACGGCTGTACTAGTGGGTTAGCACATAATTCATTTTTTATGTCTTCAAAGGCTTTTTGTTGCATTTTGGCCCTGAGAAATCGCTATTTCTCATGTTATTTAAGGGTAGCATTTTTGTTGCAAAATCAGGAATCATTCTTCCGTAAAAATTAGCTAGCCCAACAAACGATTCGAGTTGTTTATTGTTAGTTGGTGCGTTTGCATTTTTTATTTTTTCAACATGTTTGGGATCTGGTCCTATTCCCTCCTTTGAAATGGAGTATCCCAAAAAGCTAACGCTATCGACTGGTTTTGAGTTAGATTTTTTCTCATTAATAGTAAAATTTTTCTCACGTAGTCGACTCTTGACTGCAAGCATTCTCTTGTCGAACTGCTCTTTGGTGGTTCCGTACACCAACACATCGTATTGAAAGATCACAACACCTTTGATTCCTTTGAGTGTTGATTCTATACAATTCTGGAAGATTGAAGAAGAGTTTTTCAATCCCTGAGGTAGTCGGCACATCTTGAACAGTCCCTGAGATGTGTTGATTGTGCATATATCTTTTGCTTCTTCGTCAAGTTAAATTTGATAGTAGGCATCTGAGAGGTCAATTTTGCCAAAGTATGAGGCCCCATGTAGGTTATGGAAGATCGTCTCCATGTCTGGTATTGAGTAGTCCTCATCCATGACCTTGCCATTGATGTGCACTTTCAAGTCCACGCAAAGTCTCAGTTCTCCACTCTTCTTTCTCTGCCACACCACTGGAGATGCATTAGTGACTCTTCCTGGCTGTACCGGTTCAAGGATGCCTTGTCTGACCATTTGTTCCAGCTTCTCTGTGACCTTGTCTTGAAGAGGTAGAGGTATTTTTCTGGCTTTGCAGAACATTGGCTGTGTTCCTGGTATCAACTTCACATGAGCTTTGTAACCCTTCACAGCAGGTAGGAGCTCGGCTGTGATGTTGTTCACGCCGTGCTTGGGTAGAAGGTCTCTACCAAGTAGTCCAAATTCTTTATCAGACTGCACAACTGCAAGTTGTTTTTGAGTGAGCCTGCTTCCGTTCCACTCAACGTCACAAGTAAGTGATCCCAGAAGCGTTAATTGATGACCATCATAAGCTTCGAGATGTCTTATCTTAAAATCCAACTGAGGTTTACCAAACTCAGTCCATATTTTTGAAGATATCACTGTGCTATCTGCACCTGTGTCTACCTGCATTTTTACTTTGCCGTTATTTATTGAGATGTATTCCCATGTCACAGACATGCTAAAGATTTGTTCTTTAGTATAAAACATTCCCATCTCCGATGCTGGAGATGCTTGCTCTGAAGAAACATTTTCTTCTTCGCAAAAATTATTCTGTTTATTGTACTTACCTGAATTTGGTTGGGGTTTGCTTCTACACATTTTTGAGAAGTGTCCCACCTTTTCACAGGTGTTGCATTTCTTACTTAGTGCTGGACAAGGTCTACTAGAGTGTGGCTTACCTCCACACCTAGTGCACATGTTGTTGCTTTTATTAGTCGTAATTTTTCCATTTGGTTTTCGAAAAGTCTTTTTGAAGTTGAACCCAACTTCTTCTTTCACCGTAAAGGGCTTATTACCTGATGAAGAACTTGCAAAAGCCATTGCTTGACTTCTGAACTGTAAGCTCTCGGTCATTTCAGTAACCGACATTGCTGGTTTTGCTTTAATACCGTCTAGTAGTCTAAGTTGTGCTTCAGGGTCCCTCAAACCTGAGATAAACTTTATTTTTACCAACTCCTCTTCGGGGTTGCCCGCTGTTTTCAATTTTTCGAAGTCACAATAGCGTGCTTCCTCTCTAAGACGTGCTAGGAAGTCGTCGTCTGACTCCCCTACACCTTGGATTACGGACAGAAATTTAGCCCTTTCTGCCGTTACTACTCTCTCTTTAGGAGAAATATAATTTTGAATCGCCAATCTGATGTCTTTATACGGTGTGTCTATCAAATTCCTAGGACTCATTAAGCTCCTAAATTTAATAATTGCATCTTGCCCGCACATTCTAAGAAAGAGATTGGTTACCTGTAGGTCCTGTACAGTACCATCGGTGCTGACCTTGTCCTCTTTCTTCTCTGCGCGACATTTCGCCACAAAAGACATAATCCACGCAGTAGCTGATTCTGCATTCTGTAGATCCAAAATTTGTCTGTCTGTAGCTGGTCTGGACACCATTGTCGTGGTCGATAACACGGGTCAAAGAATTCAATAAGTTGAATTTTAAATTAAATTTTGAACTGAAAATATACAAAAATTAGCTTTTATTTATAGTGGTTATCTATGCGAAAATATACAGAGAAAATTTAGATTAGCTAAAAATATGTAACATGATTGGCATGTGAAAAGATCTTAACTCCGAATCCCGGAAGTGACTTTCTATTTTCATCAACATTTCATGAGAATCATATATGGCTTGGGTACAATCGAGTTCATTAGTTGGAGGTCAGTGGATGTTAGAATCAGGTTTCTGTTGGTGGGAGAATTTACTTCTGACATATGATTGATAGGTCAATAAGATAATGATAGCGCCAAAACAAAATTAGAATTGAGTTTAGTTTTGTAGCCATTACTTATCGACACAGCAATAAAGTTCGTCAGGTAAGTTCTTCTTTCGTTCTTTGAAACTTTAATAAAACTTCTAAGTTTCTTGATGTTTCGTTGAATCCATCACAGTTATTATGTAATTTGTTTTCAAAAAACAAACCTTAATTTTTGATGTAAATGTTTGTTGTTTCTATTCTATATTTTTGGTTCTTCTGGTCTCATAGTTTTAATAATGGCAGGTTTCCTCGGCCCACTAAAGTGGCATTATGTACCTGTCTAAGAAATTTTAGTCAGAAGCAACCTTTTTTCATACCCCAATTTTTTTGATCGTTCTGTTAGATTTTCAAAAAGTTTTCTATCTCTTCCTCATTTGGTAGACAAGTAAGCCACAAATATGGATAACATTATTTGCTAATGCACATTGCCGAGCCTACCTGTTATGGCTTAATCACATAAATGAAAAAATCTTTACGAGCTAGCGTCCCCGCCAAACTGAGAATAATTATTTTACTGCGATAGTTTGTGGAATTTTAATAAAAAGAGTTTCAATGACGACCAATTAGTAAAATTGTTTCTTTGTGGCTAAAATCCTCATAAACATGTGGCTCTCATAAACATACATTTATGAGCAGGTTCGTTTGCAGATGTAATTGGATGAACCGGCCCAAATGGTCCTAATAATTTGGTAGGTGCGCTGGCTCATAATGAGGAATATTGATTTTGATTTTGACAAACAGAATCCCAACCTGAGGTTGCCCAAAAAAAATTAGAATGAGCTAACGTTAACCAATGTACGATTTAATTTTGGTATGCTTCAAACCATTTCTAAGCAGGAACGCTTTCAATGCACACAGATTTGTTTCAATTTTACTCCATAAAATTGATTCCTTCATAGTACAAATAATGTGAAATTTGTTTTAAGTCATCAAAATGTTAAAAGCGCAACTATTGTTTCAGTTGTCAACATTTTGTTGTCAAATTGTTGTTTAATTGGAAAAGGCGACTGGAAAATTTCCACCTTGAACATTAAAGAGTTAAATTCCGCCGAAATTGTTTATAAAATGATGGCAAAAATTCCGATTTTATTTAAATTGATAACATTGATCAAAAAGAGGTTAGTTGTCTGAAGAGTATTTGTACAAAATTTCACAACAAAGGATGACAAAACGAGTATGTCTGGCTATAGTCTCTGTGTGTTTCCCGTCGCTGGAAAAAATTGAATTTGTGGATTGGTTTGGTTAATAAACATAAATTTGTGTCCGCTTTGTTTGAGGAACAACGTGAGTTGATTCGGCGGTTACCTTGAGTGGGAAGAAAAGAGAGTTAGACTAGAGGTAACTAAAATGCCTGAGAAACCATTAATAACGCTCTGGTAATTCACGATCCAAAATGATGAAAGAACGGGGTGTACGATACAAGGAGAAACGAATTTTTAGCATATTTTCACTTGCTGTTAATAAAAATTTCGTTTGCCTAATCAAGCTTCCGCCTAAAATTCACTCCCGCGATTACAAAACTATCGCTTTCTTAAATGAAAACATTTGCTCAAGCGTTTAGTAGCCGATATCACGGTGATCAAAGAATTCTTCGAACATTATCAAAATATTGAAAGGATTTACAAAAATTAAGTGGTTCAGTTTAAGTTTAGGGTTCACGTTTTCCAATTCAATACAGATGATGTATCTGGCATAAGAAACTTAAGTTTCAACGGGCCAGGAACAAAGCGAACATGGTCTATTTTTTCCGATTTTGCTCATTTCAGAGCCGGGAGGGCCAATTTTATATTCGTGCCATATAGCACTCGTGACAAGAAACGATATAACAGCTGTGAAATTTCTTCAATTTTTTCAGCTTTTTCTCATTTTCCTGTCAAATTTTTTATAGCTCATTCAAATAATTCAAAGACCAACGGTGAAAGAACTACTTTTTTCACTAACAACATATTTTAAAAACACTCTTGTAGCAAAAAAGTGTTAACCGTATTGGTATTTGACATCAAATTGGAAAACTAAAAACTTTTGAATATCCCAATCTGCTAAACGTTTATATCTTCTGTAAGGATTATACCAAAGCAGGGTTTAAGGCTGCCACAGCTGGCCGAAGTAATAAAAAGCTAAGCTAAGTTCAAAACTAAAAACTTTAACTTAAATAAAGATTTACAATTAATATTTCATAGAAATAGGGCGTTTTGCTTGATCTGATACGCAATGAAATATGACATATTCTCGGTTCAGAAGTCGTGCTCTCCTTTTCGGAAGAAAAAAAGTGAAAAAATTGCGATTTTCAATGAATTTCTGGTTTGCTTTCCGTTTGAAAAAATTTTCATACCTATCCATCTGGTGAGTTCCAAAAATGTTTGTTTTGGCATTTTCAAAAAGTGTGTTGTTTTTATGTATTATCTTTTAACAAAAGATAGTTCAGGAAAATGTCTGTGAATTGCTTCACTAAAAATGACCATAATCAACTTTTTTTAAATAACAGCTGCAAAATTTTTAAACTGTAAGTTAGGATGCGTCGAAACATAAATAAGCTCCTTTTCAGCAGCCCTACCTGAAGCCACCCAGATTATTATTTGCTTCAACTCGTCTTGCCAATAATTCCGATTGTTTATATTTTTGGTACATCAAGTTTTCTTTATTATGATTAAAATTGATATTTATGATTATTACTTTACTACTGAAACTGTTACGCCCATTATTGTTCCGACCCCTCTTGAGGGGGGGGGACTATATACTCAAATGGTTTTTTGTTCAGTCAATTTTGACCGATCAATATATTCATCGTAGAGAGTTGTGAGTGGTATCATTAAAAAGCCCGTACATAATAGATTATATAGTCAAAAAGACTTTTCAGAATTTTGTTTTCTAGAGCGAGTTAAATATGTTTAAATTTTGTGAACATTTGACCGATTTACGATATTTTTATTCACATTTTCCGGAATTTTTGAAAAATTTCCTCAATTTTGCTAAAACTTGTAGAAATTTTTAGAACTAGTGTTGAGAATTTTTTTTTAAAGACCAAGAGTAATGTTGTCTATTTTGATTTGGGTTTTTTGACAAAAATTTTGGCTAAGCATTTCAAAATTCAGACTTTTTCTTGAAAAATAGCACAAAATAAGCATCTTAAGTCCACTTTGATTAAATTTGAAAAAAGAGCACATCCAAAAACCACTCAAACAACCTTTGTAAACTCAAAAAGGGGCTAGTTTTTCATCTACTTCCATTGAGAGTGCAATTGATTAATTGAAATTCTTCCAATTTTTTTTACTAACTTTACTAGTCGATTATCAAAAACGAAGCATTTATTTTTGATTTTTTAAGTAACAAATTGTCTATCTCTAAAAATTATGTAAATTTAGATGTTCCTAATGGACGAACCATATTAGCAGGGCTAGTTTTGGACAAATCGTGGATTGTTACATTCCAAAAATAATATGGGTTTTAAGCAGTCGGTCTTTTTTAAAAGAAAATCATTGTTTTTTATATTAATTATTGAACAGAATATATCTAATCAAAGCACAGTAGTGATGGGTTCAACTGGTTTTTTGAGCAGCTCCAAATTCTTGTATTTAGTTTTTGCTTCAAAGCTTATGGGCGTTTTGACCTCTAAAACTCTTTGACTTAATAAAAGATGTCTCATTGAACAATGCCTCTATTTTCTTCCTTATTCAGTCAAATTGTAGCTTAGTGTCACCAAAAAACGAAAACTTCCACATTCTGATTTTGTTGCGGATTTACGCCTTAAGTTTTGGTTTTCTGGCTTTGATACTAAAATATATCACAATTTTTTTTTAGGTTTTTACCCATTTGTCACGTTTTCTCGTTTTGTCACAATATCACATGATTGAAAGATCACATATCACATTATTTTTGTTCAAATGAAACACGATTAAACCTACAAAATCTTTAAAGATATAGATTATGGTTTTTAGCGGCTTCCACACCAACTTATCAAAATTTTCAATTGAATTTCTTAATTTCGTCTTTAACTGTCGTTTTTACTTTGTCTTTTAAGTCGTATCAAATTTCCCATATAATGACATGTTTCATTGGCTTTTTGACAAAATATAGATGAGCCGATATTCTGATTTTAGTAGATAGCTGATGGTTTTCATGACTTTGAAAACAATTGTTTCCAAAAAAAAAACAAAAAACAGTTTTTAACTTAATAAATTTGTTCTTTCTTAGTGTCAATTTGTTACATAGTCTCGCTAATTACAGTTAATATATGGAATAACTGGGGTTGACGGAAGGTGTCATGGGATTGCTGTCACAAAATCTAATGTTTTTAAGGAATTCGTAATTTCTTTACTGGCTTCCGCCACGTGTTTTTCACAGACAAAAGTAAATTTATTTTTGATTTTTGCCAAATTTGACGTTCTTTTTGTAGACTTAAGACATAATCTAGATAATCAATGCTCTTAGGGACTTCACATGGATGAATCAACGAACCGATTTATTCACTTCATATTATAACTAATGGCTTTTATGACTTATATAATTTTTGTTTGGAAAAATAAAAAAATTACATAATTTGGCTCTTTTTTTCTTTTTTTTTGTCCAATTTTTAACAAATCTCATTCAAAAATGTCTTATACCACAGTATCAATGTTCGAAGAAGGCGCTATAAAACATATTTTGAGGGGCAAATTATGCCTTTACTGCTTCGACATCGTTTTCTGGCCAGCTTTAATTAAATTTTCGTTTGTCGTCTGTATGATTTTTTTTGCAACCGCTTAAAAACTGAATAATGACAGGTCTTAATGCCCCTTTTGTATAGAAGAAAAGTTAATCATAATCCTGTTGATTGTTTTGAGTTGATTTCTAATGGTTTTCATTACTTTCAAATTAATTGTTTTTAAAAATATATAATAGAATTTTTCATCTTTACTGTTTTTGTTCTTTTTTGTCGAATTGTTACGGAGACTTATTATGGAGTGGTGAAAATATAATATCTCTTCTATTAAAAAACAAGCTATCTTGTTTGGTTTCAGTTTTATCTGACGCTATTTTGAGTTCGTTATCAATTTTTTTTAAATGGACATAAAGTTTTGGATGTGATCAATGTTTCTTTATGTTTTATATTGCTGTTTGTCTGGACTCGCTTTCTTAATAATGACCGCGCCCAATCAATCCATTCCGTCGCTTTTTACTCCACTTCATTATTTGCTTTGGTGGCTATCTTTTTGTTCATACACGAATGCTTTTGAAAAATACTTGAATTTTTGGGGGTTTTCTATCTGTTCCTCTTTTGTCGACAACTATAGCAAAATTGTGGATGAGCGGTGTCGGAACCTTATGTGCAAACGCACATTAGCGAGCCTCCTTGTTAGAGTTTTGATATTAATTTTTCCATTGTAAAGAAAACAATAATATCTTTTCGTTGAAATTTTTCATGTTTTTGTTTTTCAGTTCAGTGAAAAAATTCAAATCATTCCCTCCGGCGAGTATCAGAATTTTTGATAACATGTGAACGATCGAAATACATACTCTAGTTCCTAATTATCAAAATAAAAAATATGATCAATCAAACAATAAGGTCTAGCACAATCATTATATTTTTCTAAATAGAAAAATTATAAGAATACTTTTTCTGATTTGTTGCATCTACTACATTTGCTGCATTTGGTTGCGGAAACATTCTCGACAAGCAATTTTCCCTGCGAGACGAGAGATCAACAATTTATATGTTATTTATTTATGGCTTTTCTTGTTTCAAGTTTTTAGTGAAACTGATTTAACCACTTTGTCCAAAATGCATGTACATTTATGGGAAATATTTTTGCGTTGTGATTCATTTAATTTTTGTTATACCTTTTGAATTTTGTAGTGTATCTTTTTGGCTGTAGTACATAACTTTCTTCAAGTACTTCTCGGGTCAATATGCGAGGATGAAAAACCTGAAAATTGTGCAAACTTTGCGCAAAAGAAATAAATTTTGTCAAAATCAGAAATCATTTAATGGATTCATTAAAGACCAGTTCAGACCTTTTTGTTAAACTTCAGTTTGACAATCTTAGAAACAACTTCCTACAATTAAAACATCCCTTTGGACTATCTCATTATATATAAAAATATTATATTATATATAAATAGAAGCATAAAACGATTTTATTCGAGAAATTTCAGCTCCCCAGAAATGACAAATTTCTTACGTCCTTTCAAGAGCATTGATGGATTAACTTAAGTTTTCAGTACAAGCTTGATTTAGTTGGATTGTTTAACTGTACAATGATGTGTAGTCCGCATGAATGTCCTCGGAATAAGGAAGGGGCGGGTCAATTGTCCCAAAGATTAATATTCAAGTGTTTTCTAATTGCATCTTTGGAAAAGACCTGCGGGCTAAAATCTGGCGCATTAAAAACCCCTGGCCAGCATAACTATACTGGACCATCGTAACAATACACTTGACCCTGAAATTGTCAATGTATCCTGAGTATCACCGGTATTCTACAAATTTTAAAATTGATACTACCATCCCACCCCACATGCTGAATCAGAAAATGAGAAACAAATCGATAAATCAACACGGCGACAAAAGCACAGCCATTGTTCCAACTCAATTTTTCCAACCTCCAGAAAGGTGGTCCCAGAATCAGAAACAAACACACGCGACGTGTTGCCAAAAAATTGCGTCAATTGATGCCCAAAACCCCGGTTAGGACTAAAAATAAAGGAAATAAGAGAAACAGCTTATATTGATTGTTTGACAAAAGGCAAAAATATCAAAAGAACGTGTTAACTTTTATTGGATTAGGTATTTGCTCACTCCTGTTTCTTAATGGAGAGACTAAAGACTTTAGTAGCAATGACACCTAACATAATACCTATCAACTTAGCACGAAATAAAACAAAATTTAAATAATGACTATCTGCAACTGCTTTTCCCTTTCTCGGGTGGAGATGTCAGTGCCTTTTCAACGCTTTTTTTTGTAACAAATGCACTGAAGGCTCTGAAATTATGTAACAAATGCGCTGAATGCACAGAAATAAGCTGAAAATTTGAGAATATGCTGAAACTTTAAAAATTCAACACATTTTCACCGCATTTCTTACCTAATTTCAGCGCGTTCCATACAAAGTTCTAGCGCAGTTTCAGCGCATTGTTGGGCCTTTTTTACAATTATCCCGTTTGGTTTCCCATTATTTTGGTTTTGTTTTCATTATTGACTCTGTTGAATTCAGCATATTTTTCGAGCTACTGTTTCTAAAAGAATTGAGCAAACAAAAAACAAATTACCAGAAGATACAACAATTTCCTGTAATATAATAAAAAGGCCCAAAGTCAGTAGAAGAAGACAAAAAAATTTGTTTGACAAAAAATTCCTATATAATCTGGAAAATGACTGGAAGACGAATAAAACCTCTTATAATTACAAGAGCAAGCAAAAACGAAACGAAATCCTACCTAAAGTAACAGTTACGAGATTAGTTCAAAACGAGATCATAAAATGAAAAAATCTGAAAAATAAAAAAAGAAAACAAAATAAAGCTCAAAAATTTGTGCTATATTGCAAACAAAAACTTGTGCTATATTGCAATAAAAAACTATAATCATTTGGTAGCCAACAAATCGACAAACAAATAATTTTCTATTCATTACCCAATAAATAAAACAAAGCAACAAAGAATGGGAAAGGTTTCGTAAAGAAAAAGTCTGAAATTGGCTTGAAATGCTTCAAATATAGTTGCTTCAATTTTTTTTACCAGAAAACTTCAGAACGCTAGCAGAGGACCTTAGCACCAGTGCTATATTTGTTGAAAACTGGTTAAAAAGCAAAAACAATCGACTGAAGAAAATTTTTACACCTCAATTTCTTGCTCTCTTGATTCCAGGACGTAACGGAATATGCAGATGTCTTAACGAAATATGCAGACGTAAGAGAATATCATCTTCTCCAAATCTGCTATTTCACAAATGTTTCATTGCTAAACATCTGCATATTCCGTTACGTGCTTTATTTTCCTATTAAAAATTACTCCAATAAAATTATTAATCAATAAATACATTCAACCAGTACTCCTTTTTCGAAACATTAAAAAATAGCCAGAACACACGCACAAACATGAACACGCGTGCACACACATGCAGACGCACACACCCTCCCGCCCCCCCCACACACACACACACACACACACCACAAACACACTGTCAAACCTACGTCCTCAAATGCATTTGCATCAATTTACAAGAGCAAATGGTTGCGCCAATGAGCCAACATAAGCGCGTATGTAGAGCCATTTTGCCTATAAATCCACCATCAGTACACCACCCTAGTCAAGACCTGGCATTTATGAAAAAACCTATTAATTCCAGGTGGCGGGGGTTAACTATTGAATGAAACTACACGGTCGATGACCCTAGTTAAAGTCTAGGTTAATTCTTTTCATAGTTCCATCCAAATCTATTTCATACAAACCTCCATCTAGCCAAATTCTTTTCATATACAAACCTGCATCCAACCAAATTCTTTTTATATTACAGCACGTTTTATGTCCAGCGAATTTCCAGGATGCATGTTTTAGTTCCAGCCAAATTCTAGGACGTCGTTTTAGTTCCAGCCAAAGTCCAGGACATCACATTGGTTCCAGCCAAATTCTTTTCATATACAAACCTGCATCCAACCAAATTCTTTTTATATCACAGCACATTTTATGTCCAGCGAATTTCCAGGATGCATGTTTTAGTTCCAGCCAAATTCTAGGACGTTGTTTTAGTTCCAGCCAAAGTCCAGGACATCACATTGGTTCCAGACAAACTTTTTTCATACCCAATATCTACCCAATAAGGACAGTCTTTTCATACCTTAAATTTATCGAGGACGGTCTTTTAATAGTTCCAGGTCCAGACTAGGGCAGTTCACACACACACACACACACACACACACACACACACACACACACACACACACACACACACACAAATACACACCACATGAACGCACGCACGCGCGCACACACAAAAACACACATTTTGAAACCATTTACACAAATGCACACACCGTCACATATGTAATCCCTCAAAAGAACGCATAAACGCACAAAAATCATAAAATTTTCAAAAATGAATGACTCTGTTTTCTGTTTGCAAACGCTTAAGTTGTGCATTAAACTCCAATGCAAATACCGATTATCTTTCCAATTCCATTAAACTCATAATAAAAGAAATCAAAAATGAAGCTACAGAAAATAAGTGGACTTAAAAAGTTAAATTGCTGAAAGTTAAATTGTACCCATGGAGCTATGCTAACCTCTCGAATTTCTCCAACAAAAGATGAAAACTAGGTATTGTGAAAATTCTGAGCTCCCATAGAATCCCATTGATGGATCTTGGTTATTCTAGAGAAATCAATCGATGGATCATTGAATGTCACATTACCATTTAACGCTGGGCATAGAAAATTCATAGAGTCTTTTTTGAATTTGCTATATATTTCTCCGGTTCAGAGAAATTTAGTATATTTTCCCAACGCGGGAAATAATGTCAACTGTACAGTAATCTGAACCTGAGAGACCCTTTGCAGAGGAATTTACGCTGAAAGTCCCCAATTTCAAGAGCTGAAGAGATGGCTCATTCTGCCTTCTCAGCAATTTCACAGACATATATCTATCGAATCAATTAACTATTATTAGTCTTTCGATATCATGGTTTTTTTCCATTTAGCCCACATCTCTTTTCTGGATATCCGTGCTAAAATCTTACAAATTTGTAGATATTTTGAATGTTGGTTTCTTATGATGTAAGATTGCAAAATATTGCCAAGATTAACCATGTTTTAGTATTTTTCTTATTGAAACTCTCGAATATCGTTTCAGTGGATTTGCAAACATTTCCTCCTCCTTGGATGGTTTTCAAATAAAACTTATCCCATTTGTAGCAACAATCAAGTGAAAGATCTGAGGATTGACTTTTGTCCTAACTAACTCGAATTTAAGTCACAAAATCCGACAATTTTCAAAAGACAACAAAACCTGGCGGCGGATTTGTATCCAATGACAAAACTATGTAATTGAATCGCTATATTCATGACATCCCAAGTCGAAAAAATAGAGTCTGTAGGCATGATCTCCAGATTCCGATTAAAATTTAATATGCCCAGTGAAACAAAACTTGATAGCCATGATCCTAAACGTGATAAAAAATGGTAAATTTTGCCAAGATCTTGCCATGTTACATGTGCAAGAAAACATCAAGATATGTACGGACTTATATGATCTCTGCATGCGTATCAAGAAACAAGATCTTGGAAAGATTTCCAAGAAAGACTAACCATGACATGGCATTACCATGAAATGTTGGCTGTTCAAGTTTTTGGCAAGATGTTTCAAGTTTTGTAAGAGATGTCAAGATCATGCACGTCTTATCAAGTTGTATCAAGTTCCGTTTCACTGGGTGGCGAGAGTTTATGCAGTATTTAATTGAAGATTTTTTATGAAGTAGAGTTGTTTAGATTGTATCAACCTTCCCTTTCGTTTCCGGAATCTTCAGGCTGTTTTTATTCAAAGTTTTCTTTTAGTTACTCTAAACTCTGTAGTAAGGAAAAAAGTACAGAATACCGTTTTGAAAGACCTGTACTGCTCTCAACATTGTCAGTGCTCAATTCTTGTTGAGGCATCAATTCTTTTTTGACGACCAAGCTCACTCGCTCAGTTGTTCCCACCTTGCGCGTAGATTTCTTTAATTGGAGAACTTTAAAAACTTCGGTTTTTTTTCGAGGAGTCATCGTGGTTTAAAATTTTATCAGCATGTGATCAATTTAAATCTGTTTTATGAAAGCTTTGAGTTATTTTTGGTGTAGTTTAATTCATTTTGAATAAAAACTTTTATTTTAAATGATTAACAATGCGATATTGTTTGTATATTTGGTGAATTGTAGTGGTTGTTTTACTGTAATTGCAGTCATTGAAATTTAAGGTTTTACAAACCGTCGGCTTAAATTGAAATAATTATAATTATAAAGATAGCAGAGTGTTATGAGTTATTTGGTGCAACATTTGATGGCATAAAAAAATTTTCGAAAATAAAACTTTTCCATGGAAAAGCTTAAAATCATATCTCTCTCGTACAGTTCGTCAAAATTTACTAACAACGCTGACCACTGTAAACTGAAGATCTAGTCTTCCTACCAGATAATGATTTCATTATAGATTAATTGATTGCCCAATATCTATCGGAGAGATACGTAATTCAGTTAACCGTTTGTTTCTAATTTCAATCATCCAATCTTACCAAATTAATCTTGTTTTTCGGACAATTCATCATCACTGCAAACGTTCCTCAAAATTTTTATCATTCATCCAGAATAACTGCTTTGAAAAATGCTCAATTTTAACAAGTTAATCACAACTTTCATTTAAAATCGAATAATGTTGACAAAAATACACAATGCTCTTTTTATCTGTCGATTCTGACTCAAATGATCATTAAAGAGAGCGAAGGACCGTTTCAAACAAACCACCCAGTAGATTTGAAAAGATTATATTGCACTAGAAAAAGCATCTGAAGCTTAGTTCATCTAAAATCCTTCCGTTTTTGAACTATAAAGCCGATCTTTTCTATTTTACAAAAATTGTATACAAATATTATTCTGAATATGCTACCATTGTTATAATCCCATACTTGGTGCGCGCGTGCGGATTAAAAGTCGCGTCGGTGTCTTCAAATCTAAAAGTCTTTGACATTTTTGACACTTTTCGTCTTATATATTGACTTATATAAGACGAAAAACGTCAGTGACATTTTTTAATTATATAACTTCATCCGTCCAATTCACTTGCGTCAACGTCAAAAAAAAACAAAAACAGGAAAATTGCGATAAGTAATGAAATGTACGGGTTGTACTGTTGAACCATTTCTGATCAAACGTGTTGACGATAAAAATATTTTTGATCGTATTTTAGATTGTCCATTTTTGGGTACCTAAGATTTAAGATAGCTGCATACAATCTTGCAGTGCCAAAGACTACTAATAGAAACAGATACATAACTGAGTTGTTATCGATGCCGCTTGAAAAATAATGATAACCAACCTAAACAAAATTTATGACTCGTTCATAGCCAATCCACAAAACTTTTTCTTATGACAAACACGTTATTTCTTTATCACTTTCTTTGTCTATCTGACGATTGAATTCAAAATAAAACTTTATTGACCAGGTCCTCTTGTAGAGTGAGGTTAGTCACATATGATGAAATAGAAATATGAAAATGAAATGACATAAAACGTGCTGTTAGGCAGACAGAAATGACCCTAGTCTATTACTGACTGCTATCTTGCAAGATTTCGCAAAAATCTTGCAAGCATCTTGTAAGGTTACTCACCATCTTGCATGATCTTGCAAGATTCTTGCAAGATCTTGAAAGACAGCCGTCTGATTTGCAAAAATCTTGCAAGATAAGCGTCGAACGCATAAGGTTCTCGCAAGGTTCTTAAGTCTTCAGTTAGGCTTATCTTCAGTACATATAATTTGTGCACTTTATATTTTTTGTTTTGTTTGAGAGCACTCTGGAGAATTATTTCAATTTTATTGTCGAATTTTTTTGGTTTCTCACTATTTGAAAGCTTTGCATAAAACTGGAAATTTGATGCGTTCGCACAATATCTAGCCCCCTTGTTTTGTTCTCCTCTAATTGCTCATAAATTTGAAAACTCTGTTCTCTCTTTTGGTTTATATTCAGATCATTAGAAAATTTGGTCAATGTTTAGTTTAAAATGCATCCAATAAAGAAACTTCTAATTAACGCCTTAAAAATATGCAGCGTTGGGCCAATTAAGTTAGTAATATTGACTAATACTTTTTTCTGTGAAATGTGAAGGTGAAAGGAAAAATTAGTTCAAAAAATATTTAACAAACATTGAACCTGATGTTTTAAGTCTCTCATTTGAAATGCAACAAAACAAAACATCTTTAACTTAATCTTTAACATCCTAACTAAATCATAATAATATTCTCTTAGGGTGAAAAAGACACACAATTGAAATTTTTACGTGTCTCTAACCGAAGCAAAACATCTCGAACCAAGGCAAAATGCTTAAAAAACAAGTTTTGATCTATAACTTCTGTTCGCCGGAGTAACGATTACGTGACGTAAGTCTAGCATTAACCAAGAATAGCGTAGCATTTTGATTCAACTTTTGATAAATTCACGTAACCCTGCTTGAAACATGTTAAGCAGATGCAACTAATGCAAATGGACCAATAGTGTACTCAAACAGGCAACTTTTACTTGCGAGTGCGCTATCCAATACCCTGCTTGAAACATGTTAAGCAGATGCAACTAATGCAAATGGACCAATAGTGTACTCAAACAGGCAACTTTTACTTGCGAGTGCGCTATCCAATACATCAACTGGTCTTAAGCTCTCGAACTTGCGCATCCCCTTTAACCAATCCTCTTGTTCTTTCTTGCTCCTCAGTCTTTCATCTCTCTATTCAAATATGCTTGAAAAAAATAGAGTTTCTTATTATGCTATGTCAAGCTTACTTTGCTCAAAATTAGATAGATCTCTCTCGATCTTCTTTGAACATTGCAAGTTTTTGAAATGCCTATAGTAATAAAATCTGATATTGCATATAGAAAAAGTGGGCATTCTAAAATCTGGCTCTGCACAAATCTCGATTTGTAACATTTGGATGAGCATCTACCAATCTACACGTTTTTCATATCATATGAACAATTAATGAAATGCCCTTTAAAAATATAACACCTTTTTTGCGTATGCAGTTAATCAAACTGTTTTCGATCTAAAATGTGCTCGAATTTTACCAACAGAGACAAGCGATAAAAAGTTCAATCAATGGAAGTTACTGAAAAAAGAAAAAAGTTACAGTGACGTAAAATATCAAGGAAAACTAAAACAAGATTTTAAAAAAAAACTTTTAACAAAATCCTTAAGAAATTAGAATAAGAATTTTCTGGTGAAAACATGCTTGAGAGATCATTTTTGTCCTACATCTAAGTTTAAATATGAGCACGCAAGTGTTCAGATATCATGGGAGTTACAATGGTTCCTTGTGATTTAAATTAATTAAAAAGGAATGTATGTATAAAACTAATTTGAAACAAAAAAATCAAGAGTATTTTTATGTTTTAGTAACCTTTTTCTAAAATACCTAGTTTATCCTTTGCTCATGGAAGATTGCAGCTCTGCTTATGATTAACACATCATTTCTATTAACTATCTGTTGAGTTTCTTATCTACCTGCTGATTGAATTTATCCGCTCATCTTAAGCTCCCAAACATAGGCATCCCCTATAACTCATTCTTCTTGTTATTCAAGCGTCCATATTTTTAGCCAGGTATACTTTGAACAAATACAGTTTCCTATTAAGCTATGTCAAGCTTACCTTATTCACAATTACCTGGTTCTCTCTCGTCCTTCATTGAACTTTGTAATTTTCTGAAACGCCTGTAGAATTAGCGAAATTTTTGGGAAATTAGAATAGAAACATTCCGATGAACTCATTGTTGAGATCATTTTTGACGCAATTCACACTTCTAAAAATGAAGTCGAGCAAATAAATGTTAAATTATCACAGTAGTTCGATTAACACTTGTGATTTAAAATAATTGAAATAGCATATATGCTTAAAACTGACTCAAAAAACGAATCAACAGTAATTTCATGTCTTAGTATTTTTTTAATAGAATACATAGTTTTGCCATATCGTCCAGCAAATATGCAGTCCTGCTAAGCAACAAATAACCTTGAAAACAACCTTTCAAAATTTTTGTCAATGCCCAGTTTACAGGGTGTCGTTGTATCATCAAAAATTTTCTGGCAATCAACCCAATAAAAACCTTCGTACAACTTTTCACAAGAAGTAACGAATTTCTTAATTTTTCTCAATGAATTTTTTAATCATTTTTTTTCCTCAACACATGAAGTTGTAAAATGACGCATTCAAGAGAAGAAAACAAAATTTAGTCCCAAACATTAGAAGAAATCGACAGTATTCTACGGCATGCCACGAATTTTTCCAAACGGGGCCTAAGTTCAATATAAATTTTTAATTCAATTTAAAGCTATACTTTTGATAAACGCGCCCCCTTTTTGTTCAATAAAACTTCTTCAAGTGGCTGAAGATGAAAAATTAATGATACACTATTGAGGACAACAAATTTGATGCAGTTAATTCGCAGGAATCGTTCAAGTATCGTCTTCCAAGACTTTTCAAGAATCTTACAAGGTTCAAGAGATGAGCATTCATCTTGCACATATTATAATCATATATAGTCAAGGAAATATGTTAGAGCATGGTCGATCCATGTCGAGAATGGTGTATTGCGAGAATGGTTTGAAACTAAATTTTATCCAACCGCATTTGTATGTTTTAGACCATTGATACCATAATACCTCCCAAAAGCTTTAGAAAAATTTTTACTTTATTCGAAATTCTGTCTTTTTTATCGTTCAAAAATCAGTAATTTGCCTTTAATTTCTCTCAAAAGCTCTCTTAGAAACCAAAACTAAAAACCAAAACCGCATTGCGCTGACGACTCAATGTATTTCGTCTTCTGGGTTTTAGATACCGACTTCTATTGGGCAATTTTTTAAGGTAAAGGTAAAGTAATATCTGGCATGTTTTTATAGCGAAAGAAGGTATGATTTTGATAGAATTGAACCCGCCTCTGATAGATTTGAATTATTTAGGTGATATCAAAAAAAATTCCAGACCTACAATGAAAATTTTAAGGTCACTTTGTTATGATTTTTTAACCTTTTACTTGGAGTTTTCAGACAGTTTATAATTGGCTGGTTTTTAGTATAGGGAAGGATGACTTATTGTGAAAAATTATGCAGCTCTTGCATAATAACCAGGAATTTGTCTTGAGAATTGTCAATTTTTGGTTACGTAATTTTGATATCTTGTACTTTTTCAGTCTGCGCACAGTAAATAAAAACGGCCTGCAAAAGATCTTCGAGAATATTTAGAAGGCTAGCCTGATTAAGTGCAAGCATGGTATAGCAAAGAAAACATAGGACAGTTTTTTCGTTTATGAGAAGTCTATTTTGCTGGGTAAGACTTAGAAAACGAATATTCAGTGCTGCTTTTTTCCAGTTTAAATGAAAATTGCTGTCACAATTCTGGTATATCATGGGCTCCTGAAAATTATTGGAAAGGGTCAAGCACTTACGCCAGTCCGATCTATCGAATCGCTATAATACCCTATCCCATATAGATACTTTCAAGTCAACTTTACGATTAATTGCCTCCTGTATTTTAGCTATTCCTAAATTTATTCCTCAATCCGAATTTTCCTCTTAAGGATAGTTTTTATAGCTACTTTTTTAAGCTCGATGCCTTTCAAGTGTTTAAAATGTGTAATAAAAGTTTATTTCGAATGGCAAACACGAGAATGTGTTTACGTGAAGGCGATGTTTGTCATATAAGTTTAAACTACAATTTATATTCAAGATGAGAAAATCCACGCAACCATGCGTTAATATTTGTAGTCCCAGTTTAAAATTTTAAAACTTTTCAAAGGGTATTAATTTTTATTTGACTGACAACGATTATGCAGTCCTTTATGGCATCTGAATAATTGAGTTAAAAGCAGCTGCTCTAAAAATTAGAAAAAGGAAGTGTTTTGTAAAACTGACAATGGCATCGATGTCTGCCCATAAAAGGTTCGAAATTCTATGTACAATTCTTTCATGTCAAACAATAGGTCAGCTAGTTTCAGTCATTCGAATTTTTTTATTGATTTTTAGTCGCGAACAAATACTTTGATCTCCCTCTAGAAGTCATGCATGGTTCAAAACCAAATATTTATTGATTAGACAGTGAAATAACAAGTTCAATAAATTAGAAATAATGAATTGATATTTAATCTGAAAGCTTGAGCTTCCATGTCCAGTGACGTCAAATTTCTCAAAAAACTGAAAAAATGTAACTAGCCTGTTCCAAATTATAAATTAAGAAGCCTAAGCCAACAACATTGAATTAATTATTTCTCATTATGAAGAAATTTTAAAACGCAGTAACCGCATGAAAAGTATGAAAATTTTTCATGGTAATCATGGCTCAATTTCATTCTAACTGCCAAATGCAACGACTGCTCAACGTTAATAATTTAGGGTTTCAAGCGTTAGTCAATTCAACTAGAATAGAAGAACCACAATTATATCACACGCAAGTTCGAAAAAATTAAAACTATGGCACAAAAACCTGACACCTTCTTTCTAATTTCTACATTCCATTATCCAGAATTCAAAATCCATATTTCGCAGCTATGGTATCTCCGAAAAATTTAAGCTCTATTAATTCTGTTGACACAGTGAAAAACGGTACCTAAGTACAAACTCCCTCGAACGAATTGTATCACATGATTTTTTAAATATTTAACCAACTTTTGATAGATTTAAAATGTGCTTCTTTTCTATTATGGTTGAACGGTTTTTCAAAAAGCCATAAAAGCTACAAGGTAGTTTCACATAACAGGATTTAAAAAATAAGACTCTCCGGAAACAACAATTCTCCCTTGCATAAGGACCTTACAATAATCTTCTAAACTACAATTGAAGGAATTGTTATCTCCGTTAGCTACATAGTAATTGCAAAAACGTGCACTTGTAAAATATGACTACAAGCCAAACTAGTAAAAAAAATTGTAAAACCAGTTATCATAACCGTCTACCTGAATCGATTATTTGAAAACTGGTTCAACTCTTCGCCCAAAATAGTGTCTTGAGATTTTGTTTGAACAATCTCTTCTATAATAATGAGGAATTAGGGGTTTCAATCAATCTGTTCGGTATAAACCGTCATAACATTGACACTTCTATTCAATTGCGCAATTAATAACAATTTTAAAACTTCACTCCCAATTGGGCAATTGATGTAAAAAAAAGGAAAAACGATACAAACTTGCAAGTCTTCTGCAGAAAAACTTGCATGACGATTCATCACATCGTAAATTTTTTCCCAGAATTTGTCAGATATTACCAGATAAACATTCGCAAGATAAAAGGATATCTTGAAAGAATCTTTTCAGAAATTGTTTAAATTGTAAGAACCTTGTAAGTCGAACGGTTAACTATTAAGAGCATTGTAGATTTTGTTTGAACAATCTCTTCTATAATAATGAGCAATGAGCGTTTTCAATCAATCTGTTCGGTATAAACCGTCATAACATTGAAACTTCAATTCAATTGCTCAATTGATAACAACTTTAAAACCTCACTCCCAATTGGGCAATTGATGTAAAAAAAAGGAAAAACGATACAAATTTGCAAGTCTTCGGCAGAAAAACTTGCATGGCGATGCATCACATCGTAAGTTTTTTCCCAGAATTTGTCACATATTACCCGATAAACATTCGCAAGATAAAAGGATATCTTGAAAGAATCTTTTGAGGCAATTGTTTAAATTGTAAGAACCTTGTAAGTCGAACGGTTAACTATTAAGAGCATTGTAGATTTTGTTTGAACAATCTCTTATAAAATAATGAGGAATGAGGGGTTTCAATCAATTTGTTCGGTATAAACCGTCATAACATTGAAACTTCAATTCAATTGCGCAATTGATAACAACTTTAAAATTTCACTCCCAATTGGGCAATTGATGTAAAAAAAGGAAAAACGATACAAATTTGCAAGTCTTCGGCAGAAAAACTTGCATGACGATGCATCACATCGTAAATTTTTTCCCAGAATTTGTCAGATATTACCAGATAAACATTCGCAAGATAAAAGGATATCTTGAAAGAATCTTTTGAGGCAATTGTTTAAATTGTAAGAACCTTGTAAGTCGAACGGTTAACTATTAAGAGCATTGTAGATTTTGTTTGAACAATCTCTTCTATAATAATGAGGAATGAGGGGTTTCAACCAATCTGTTCGGTATAAACCGTCATAACATTGAAACTTCAATTCAATTGCGCAATTACTAACAATTTTAAAACTTCACTCCCAATTGGGAAATTGATGTATAAAAAAGGAAAAACGATACAAATTTGCAAGTCTTCGACAGAAAAACTTGCATGACGATGCATCACATCGTAAATTTTTTCCCAGAATTCGTTAGATATTACCAGATAAACATTCGCAAGAAAAAAGGATATCTTGAAAGAATCTTTTGAGGCAATTGTTTAAATTGTAAGAACCTTGTAAGTCGAACGGTTAACTATTAAGAGCATTGTAAGTAGAATGGTTAACTTAAAAGAACTTTTAGGTCAAATGTATAACTTACCAGAAACACTCAAAAACATTTGAAGTCAATCCCGGTAGATTACAGAACTCCCCGGACTTGAATCTCAGAGCTTTTCAGCACTTAACCAGCACATTTCAAGAGCAAAATCTTAATTCAGTTCTGAAACATCAAGTCTAATGACTATTGGGTGAATTACTTCTCCGATATTCTGTTTATAAGAAAACTCGGTAAATTGTGTGAAGAATCAGTCCCTCACCCAAGTCGAAACCCGAAGTTTATCACTCGAGATCTTGTAAGATTTTTTCAAATGACGCTTATCTTGCAAAAATAGAATCTTAAAAGATCTTACAAGATAGATGTCGGTTAGAGACTAGGGCACTTTGTCTTGGTGGCTCCTCAACATCAGGGATGGACACTCTTAGTAACCATACTATGATTATTTATATTCATCATAACAACAAAAAGTTTCCTAGACTAACCTCGCAATAATTGCTATAAATCATACATCTTTTTTTATTTTTAACAAAACTAGTAATCATATATCATCAAGTTACGGCTTTTATATTTATTCACCCAATATTGTTTTTTTGATATTCGATGCAATGGCAAAGAAATTTTTTTTCTCCTGGTGATCCTTTCAAAAATAATTTTATTCTAACACGATGATCTAATGTGCAAACCATTAGGTCTGTTTTATTCGTTTTCCTTACAAAATAATTGTCGCAATGGCACGAAAATATCTTTCCTGAACTATCTCAGTAGATTATAGAGGAAATATGGTGCCGCTTTTGTTCCCAGAAGGAATTTAAGATATGGAAAAATACCTTTGCTCTCATGGACAAAAAAAGTTTTTTTACAATTTTTTGTACCTGGTTGTTTGATATTTTTTTCTTATTCGCTTAGACTTGAAATAATATTTTAGTATGTTTGCTAATTTTCCATAAAATCATTTACGTCTTGTATTGCTAATATCCTGTTGTGGTTATCCTGGTAAAGTATAGTAGATTCAGTTGTAACAGTTTCAATTAACTTATTTCTATCAAAACCTGTGAATTGGAAATATTGCCAATAAAAGTAATATCATGAGTGAGATGGTAATTTTTCTGCACCTAGAATTTGTATTTGAGAGATTTTTTGTAGGAATGGATAAGTTACCATATGGTATTGTTGTATTGCTCTTTTGGCTACGATTACTTTTAGTTCAGATTATTGGGTAGAGTTAGAATGTTCGGGCAATCAACGAATTGTCCATTTTCTAAAGTGCTTAAATCAAAGACAACATCAACAACAACATGTCTCGCTCTTTTATGTCTCTTCTTTGAATAACTGATTGGTTTTGCTAATGAAATCTAATTAGTCCTCTCTGTATTATCCCTTGATCTTTGTATCACGCGTTTTTGTAGGATACGATTTGCATTTTATTTGGTTCTAAATAAATCATTAAAAGATCAAAAAGAGACGCCGACAATATTTTCAAGTTGTCTTCACCTTTTCAGGTCATAGCCGGCATCTTTTCACGCTGTTTCACCAAAAGAGCACTTTATAAACCACTTCACGTGGAATTCTGTCGCCAAGAAAGTGTTATGTAATCAATAAATCCCTTTGTAAACAGTTCACATCTGTAATTCTATTGAAGCGTGCTACATGCTGAGATTAGCATTGATTACTGGGCTATTTTTGCTTGGATAAGTTGGAATTTTTGACATTGGGAATGTTCTTTTTTACATGCAATAGCAGGTAATATTTTGCTCAAAAAGTGGGTAGCCTTCAGGTATTATTTGCATTCAGCTTGAAATCGTTAACATTGTTGAGGAGCACGGTACTATACAATATGCAAGATGAGTATATCACATGGGCTTTCTGTTTCGGTATAATGTGCAATAGTAAGCGTCAAATTTTAAAATTTAATCAATTGAAGAATAACATTTTGAACTGCAGAAGATAAAAATATTCCAAAAATTCATATGATCACATAAAATAAAACAACAATGCTTCATAATTTAACGTCCGGTCCCTCTTATCGGGAAAACAGGTTTTCACATTTTAAGATTTTCAATGATTTTTTTAATGCTGACAAATATAAAATAAAACAAACAATTAAAAAACAATGCCTCTATAAAAAATGAACAGGTTGCAATGAAAAGATAACTTTTGCGACATTAATTGATATTACGGTGAGGTAATTGAAGGGAAGAGATATGACGCAATCGCGACTGAAAATTTTGATATCACCATAAATGGATTTGTAATCAGCCATTAATCGGTCTCTAAAAAATAACCAGAATTGTGACCGGGAATGTTCACGAAATTATGATATGACTTACTAAATAGCTTTATGAGATTACAACTTTTATGTGCTAAACAAAATTCAAACTCTTTAAGTTAAAATCACATGCAAGTTTAAACGTTCTATTATAATCTCAATTAACGTAAAAGAATTGAAAAAACATATTGTTAACAAAAGTTATCAGACTCCGGAGATATAAAAAAAGAACATTGTTAATTTCCTCTGGTACACATAAGAATAAAAAGCAAATGGTAAAAGAGGCAATGAAAAGTTAAGAATATAACATTATGTAAAATTATATAATCATTAAATTACATAACTAAAAATTTGACCTTACATTAGTAAAAAATGGCCTAAAATGCGAGCATAAAATGTTCTCACAATTTTATATGTACATCATGAAGATGAAAGAATAAAATTAAAATCTAGTGCTCTCAATGTCATCTTTTATATCAGTTACTTTTGGTTCCTTCAAAAATTCTTTCCAAAAGACTTCTTTCAGTTCTTTTTTTACGGAAGCTTTCGATGTTGTTTTCCGTCTAATATTAGAAGGCAGACTATTATAAAATGGAATGGCTTGTGCAATAAAAGAATCAGTTAAAAATTTATTGTTCTTTCTTTTATCGAACGTTATTTTTTTGACCTGTCATGTTGTTTTATTCTCATGGTAGAGAGAGGTTCAGTTTTATATGCTGGAAGATCGTTGCTGAGTAAGCGAAAAAAACATTTTGAGCAAAAGAAACTGGTAATAATTTTTGCGAAGTTTGAGATCTGCTGACCGATAGTATTTTCTCCTTTTAAAAACGGTTTTTATTCCCCAATTCAATTGTTTTTCTAAAGTTTTGAGTAATGATTTTTGCAACCCTATCAGAATTAGAGCGGAATAATGTAGATGACTTTTTACTATTGCATTAAGTAATGACTTTCGTTTTCTCTGGTAAACTTTTACTTAGTGTATTCAAAACTTTTATTCCACAAGCCATTGATCACACAAGCCAAGATATTGTTTTTCTGACTGACAAAGCAAAAATCTAAAAGAGAAGGAACTATCTCTAACAATGATACGAATTTTAATGCTTATTTTACGAAGATCAGAGGGTCTTTCAGAGAAGATTCCTTAGATTTTCTTCTACAGGAATTTTTCTTTGCGGGTTATAATACATAACAACATAAAAAGTAAAATGCTCAAAGTTGCGGGAGGTCCTTAATTTCACCCTCTCTGGACATAAACAGTCCGCAGACAGAGAGAACACTCGCAGACGAAACAGTCCCAAACAAAGCAGTCACAGACGAAGGACTCCCAATAAACAATAAACAGACTAAACGCATAATGACTCAACGGATGAATTAACAAAAATGGATCACACAGTAAAGCTAAATCAATTCAAATTATCAAAACATCACGTGTGGACTCAAAACTAGTTATTAATCACTACAAAAATTTTTGCATTAAATGACAAGTATATAAAAGAGTTAAGTTTGGTGTCATAAAATTGACGCCAATTGTTACTATGGAGTTCATCCAGACAACCAAAAAATCAGAATTGTTCAGTTTTGAAGTGTTGAAATTTTTTTACACTTAAAGAGTTATTACCCCTTCACTTGATCCAGAAGGTACTGAAATTACTTTTCATGTAGGCTTTGAGAAAAGAAACATAACAGCAATGGTGGATGGGACACCACGCCATACACTAATTGATGCACAAAAAAAAACAAAGATGGAAAAGAGCGTCCCATAGGCCTGCCGACCATTCCAGCCAATGAACAGTAAATAGTATGTGTCAACAAAAATGAACGCAACAGAGTGAGTTTTTGTCACTGAATGGACTATAGATTTCAGAGATCTTATAAAATGCACATAGTGGCGATGAGTTGATAAATTATGACACAAGGCCCTAATTTGAGGGCTCAAAAAATTATTAATTTTCTTTACTCTACCACCCATTGATTTTTTCGATTGCACAGATGACTCATTCTGCAAAGCTACTACAACAGCTCCAGACGTCTTTTCTGTACACATATCAGACTAATGCCTCGCACGGTTTTCATGCTAGTAAGAGGTTATTAGTTCAATTTTATCTTTGCAGTCAACTTGCTCGGAGGAATGAGTGCCAAGTTTCATTCCCTTGAAGACCATTACAAAAATCGATAGTCGCAGGCAACAAATCGCGATTTGCTTTTAAACCTTTGAACAGCTGCGAGGAAAAATAGAAGGGTTTTCCAGGAAGAAACATTCATATAGAGAGATGGAACAGTAATGTAAAAAACTTGTTAATATAAACACCCAACGCTACCAAAAAAGAAATTCTGAAAAAATAAAACTAATGATATAAAAAAAAATTATCAAAAAACATCAAGTAAACAAATCAAAACACAAATTAAGCAAAAAATTGATGCAATTTTACAGAAAATTGTCAAAAAATCCCGACATCATAATGTGATTGAAATCCTGAGAGGCTAAAATAAACATTTTAAAATTTAGGAACTGTTGATCAGGTTTTTTTGATCCTCTATTTAACGTAATTCATTTCTTGTGATTTCTATCAAAAACTACTAAATTTAAAAATATCAAAAGAAGCTACCTGCTTATTGATAAACGTCGATCATAAAGTAGCATTTCAGATTTTATTCTCTCATAGCGGGGGTTCCTCTTATCCAGTCTTCGCCAATGTTCGGTTCTCCGTATTTTAAGTTTCGCCTCTTTGGGCTGTGTGAAATTTTATTCCCTCAACTCAGGTATGAATGAGCGTCCACCAACGGTGCGTTCGGAGCACTAATCATTCGTTCGGAGCACTAGTCTCTATTTTCCAATTTCAAAGCAGTCTTTTAATATTAAAGCTTTAAATTATTTTTGATCTATATAATGAGCGCCTAAACCGGGAAGGTTTGGTCGGGAAATGTTTTGTCTCTGTCTTGGGACTATTTTACCTGTAACTTTCTTTTCCGAACTTTTTTTTAAATTTAAGATTGTTTTGTCTGGGACTGTGTTGTCTGGGACGACTTTGTCTGCTGTTCACCAATTTTTTTTTAAAAAGAATAGTAATATGTAGTTTATGATTTATGGCACCTCTTCTTAATAATCAGTACAATTTTATTTTTAAAACGGAAACACAGAATTGTGATTTAAATTGGGTAACAAACAAAAGCAATTTTGAAAAAATTGGTTTAGTGTCCAGTGATTGAAAAAGTTTTCAAATTGCATAAACCAGTAATAACAAGATGACTCTTGCGAGACTGAAATTCAGGTTTGTCAGCATAAAGCTCAAGTTTGTTGAAACCTTTTTCTTTGTTCAGAGAGGAAAAGTTTTTTTCCAATATAATTATTGTGGGGCTCACTTTTAAGCACTTTGGTTTGGAGGATGGTTGAGTGAATTTTTTAAATGAGAGAACTAAAAATTTTAAATTAATCTTTGTGATACACTTTTTTTCAGAAGTAAGACCATATCGAATGTCAATTATTTTACATTATATATTTTTTTCTCTGTAGTTCAATGCTCAAGAGCAATCAGTTGCGCAAAATAGATATTTTAAACAAACAAAGACAGTATATTGCGAAAAAATTACCAGACATCAGTTTTCATGATAGAAATAGCGAACACTTAAATGACTGAAAACTACCTTAATAAAAACACAAAGATTTAAAAGTTAGCATTTTTAAATATCTTTTCAGAGTTCTATTTTTTTCAATTTTGTCATGCCAGAAGTAACTTTTACCAACCGTCAAAAAATCAAAAAGAAATTGATTGAAAAGTAGCACAGTTGAAATTTACGTCAAGATAAAATTTTTTGTCGAGAAAAGTCATTCAAATTAGTTTTCATTGCATGTGTTTTACTTGGACAAATTACTTTTTGTATGTTCCAATTCAAACCAAAAAGTGTTTCTTTTTCAATGTTTACGTGACCAAAAAGATTGAGTTTAACAAAAAAAATACTCTTACTAAATAAACAACATTTTTTTTTTGAAATCAGCTCAGACCTTGTGTGATTTCTATAATTCAATGATTGAAGTGGTTACGAAACAATCTGAGAAACAATGTTTTTAAGTCAATCAAACCTCAGTCAAGAAGAATGGTGGACCTGTTAAAAATAAAATTTTTTCATCGTTTCATTTCAGCTTAATATCGTTTTCAGTTCTTCTTATTACAAAATTCCCAAATGGAATCAATATAGGCAAACTCGACGTAAAATTTAACCTCTTAGTTACTAACAGATATTATGTTCTCTGCTATTTTTTCACTAATTCAGAATAAAAACTGTTTCCGAATCACTGAAAACAACCCTTACATTTTTACAAGTTCAAGTGTAAACAAACAGAAAACTCACGTACTTGCAGTAGAATTTGGCCAATAATGCTAATCCACTTGAAACCAACTCAATGGTGCAAGCAGCAAAGTCAATTTTATTTTCTGGAAACAAGATTTGTAAAATAAGTATTTTCTTATTCTGCGTAGCATCCTCAATTAGTGGATATTTCTCTTGTTTTGTTTCAGTATCCTATAAGCAGCTGGTTCTGGTTTTTACTGTCAAAAAAACTTTAACAGGAGAGAAACAGTGTTATAAGATATAGCACAACTTAGGGTAATTTATACTCGAATGTAGGATTATATTTTCCAGAAATTCAACTGCTTTAGTTTATTAATTTTTGAAGATAAAATTTGCTGGTAACTTTCGCATTTCTTGTTCACTAAAATTACTAGTACAATCGAGGAACAGAAAAACCTTACGATTTAAAGTCACTTGGTACACCAGGGGCAAATGACAGAAAAAAAATTGATTTTTTAAATTTTTTTCATGTCTTGATAGATTCAGATGTTTATGGAAATTTTTTCTGTTTTTGTTTAATCAAAAACCTTTTAAATTGCAAAACGTGAAATCTTATGAAGATAATGTTGAAATTTAAATGAAATTATAAAGAAATTTTTACTGAGTTTTGCATTGAAACAAATTTTTTAAAACCCAATATAGTTTAATTCTCAATTGTATTAATTATACTATATAATACTAATATAATTTTTCTCTCACTTTCCTTCAATCCTCCTTTTTTCATTCTGGTTTTCCTCCAAATGTATACAACATCTCCCTTTTTGCAACATGTGGCGAAAGTTTTAAGATAATGTTTCTCTTTTATCTCTTTTATTCGTGAGCAGAAATGGAAATTTTGGCCGAATATAAAACCAGATTCTTATATATAATCCCTCATCTTGAAATATTATTAGAGAAAAAATTTCTGGTCCAATTTATATTGTTTTTATCCGTCAAGAAAAATCTATTTATACCTTTTTGTTCATCAGAGAAAGTCTTTTGTTCGATTGCATCTTTCAAAATTCAGTTTGAGGTGCTGACATGGTACTTATCATTTGAGGGCAAAATCAACCGCAATTTAATATAACTGTAAACGAACTGTAAAAGTTATCTCCATAACAAGCTTTAACCGACGGTAAAATAATAAAACACTGCACACGGACAAATTATAATGAACATTTCAAAAACGAAGCCAACCTTGAACTTTCTATGCAGTATATACGATAAATGTTTAAAAACCAGGTAGTGCATTCAAATCAAGTTCTGAAAATCATTCATCTCGCCTGACTGAATTTTTTCAAATAAATAAGTAATCACAACACTTACCACAGAATACCAGTGTTGTTGCCTCAAAATTTTTTATGCATGTTCATTTCAATTTGATTATCTATGAGTAGGTTCTATTATTTTTTTTATTTTTTCAGGTAGGGTGTTCAATGAATTGCTAGCGTTTTGAAAGAAAGACTTGCTAAAAAACAAATATGAGTTCTCCGAAAATTAGCCTTGCAATTTTTTACGATATGCGAGAACACTCATTCGAATTGTCAAAATTTGGACATTTGAAAGCTCTTATCTTTTAACTTCAAAAATGGAGTCATTTATTGAAATCAATGCTGTGTTATGATGGAGGATATGGGGTTTTTGTTTCAGGCAAAAGAGCTACTAATGACTGTCAGACTATTGGATTTTCCAAAATAATAATGGCAAGAAAAAATAGACGTCAAGGCTTTGAATTTAGAAGAACCGTTTTTTTTAGATATTGCATCTCTGCACTTAGTAATTAATCCATTACCTCAAGTCATTTTCAATGAACGGTTTCAATTTAATAATGGCGTAACTGATTATTGTAATGACCCCCACTTTAGTGGGGAGGAGGAACTATATACTCAACTGGTTTTTTTTGTTCAGTCAATTTTGGCCGATCGATATATTCATCGTAGAGAATTGTGAGTGGTATCATTGAAAAGCCCGTCCAGCGTAGAGTAAGGAATTAAAAAGATTTTTTCAATTTCCGTTTTTTACAGGAAGTTGTCGAGGTTTACAATTTTGTGAACATTCGACTGTTTTTGTTCACATTTTCAGTAATTTTTGCTAAAATTTGGCACAATTTCGCAAATATAGTTCAAAATAGGTTCAAACAGACATAGTGACCTAAAAACCTTAAAACCTTAAAGCAGACTCTCTTATCTCAAAAAGAGCGCTAGTAGCAATTAGTTGCCGTATAAAAGTCTTCTGGAAATAAAACTTTGCCGTTTCTTGCAGATTTAACTCGAGAATTATAAAAAAAAAATGCATCGTTCTTTTTTTTAATATTTGAAGAATTCCACCCAACAATTGGTCTAATTCGCACACAGCTGGAACATTTGGTCGGTTTGCTGGGCGTGCAACAAAATCAAGTAAAGGTTCGACAATATCATGGATTCTTAGAATCAGAGACTTTTTGGTTTTTTTATGCTGCTTTTTTCAAAAAATTTTTGCTTTTGTTTTTTTAATGTTAATTACTGACAATATTTTTTATTCGTGGCTCCGATAATGACAACTTCAATTTACGTAAGCCTGAGGCCAATTGTTGATACAGTTTATTCCTTTAGAGAACCAAAGGATTTTTATGGCTTTGAGGAAGAGTTTCAGTAAAATTTAACTGAATTCTTGTCTTTTGCCTTCAATTGTTATGCTTTTGGCAGTCTGATTTTTAAGTTTAACGACTCAAAGATCTGAATTTTTTCCTCCAGAGATGCAAGTGAACTTTTTCTATTCATTCGGTTGTTTTCTAAGGTCTCTTATGTTATTGAATGTATTTTTTTTAAGGAAATTTCTGTGATTTTTTGAAATTGTCAGTTTTTTATATTGTTTTTGTCAGCATTTTGTTTATTCTCAGTAAGTACAGGTCAATCTTTCCTCCGTATAAAATACAAACTAATTTTGCTGCCGATTGTTTTAAGAGAAGGTTTTCTTGCTTTTGGTACTACGAGTTTTCATACAAAATTTTCTGATTTTTGTGTATAATTTTACATTTTTGATGTTGTTTTGGTTTCTTTTTTAAATTGTAACATTATTTAACAATCTAACTGAAAAACCCTTTACAAGATTTGAAATTTATAACATTTTTTGTTTTCATAACATATAAATTGCTCTTCATAACGGTTTAATTTTCCTCAAATGGTGTTTCTTCTTGGAACAACCAGTTTTCATAAAACCAATTTTCGTGATTTTTGCATATTTGCCCTTTTTTGTAGATTTTTGTTTTTTTTTCACAGTACCACAATAATGGGCGTTATTTGATTTACAAGTTTTGTTACCTTCAAAAAATGCAAACGAAGATTTTTATTGTTTTTAGTGATCAGCTTAATATTTAATTGATTGGGGGGATATCGTTTGCGTGCATAATTTTTCGTGCAAACTTTTAGTTTTTGCCTGTACTTTTTTGTAGTCGTTTGACATATCCTGGATAATGAAAGGCCTCAGTCGCTCTCTATTGAGGTAAAAAAGACTCTCTCAATGATTTCATTTGATGCGTAATGTTTCTAATCAGTTCGAATTTCATTCCTTTTTAAAAAGCAAAATTTTAATGAACTTTGCCACTTTTGCTCATTTCTAGTCGACTTGTTGCCAAGTCGCATTGAGGAAAAGTCCCATATTTTGTTCCAAAAAGTGCCGGTTAATCTTCTGAGTAAGAATTTTATCTGATGCCATTTTGATTGTGTTATTAGTGGTTTTCAAAAAATGGACAAGGAGTTTTAGTCGTAACTAAAATTTGTAACTATTTGATTTTTATTGCCGTCTCTTCTGGTAGTCATATTATGGTAGCCACAGTTCTCATAGGCCCTTTAGAGTAGGTTGTTTTATTTTTTAGTAGTTTGTTGAACGATACGTTGATATGTTAATTTTTTATCTCTTTCTCATTGGGTAGACAATTAAGTGAAAAATGTAGATGATCGGGGTCGGAACTTAATGTGCGAACGCACAATACCGAGCCTCCTTGTTGTCATATTGATCAGATTGATCATTGACTGTTTCCCATTTTGTAACTTCTTCTTGCTCAATTCTATCTTTGTTTCGTGAACAGACAAAAACACTACCTTTTAATTTAAATTATTTCAAGGATTAGAGTTGTAAATATGTAACTATTTTTTTTATGGCTACTGCAGTTATAATTTGACTTACAACCAAAACCTGTGACAAATTTTTTTAAAAAAAAATCTTCGTTTTGAACAAATTTACGGTTATCTCAAATATATCTACCGAGAGAATGAACATTAAAAAATGAGATGCCCTATGGCAGCTCCTTGCCATCCAGCAACAAGATATAATGTTGTCTAAAAAATTTAAAACAACTTGCTGCTTCTGACATTTTAGGTAGTTTTATAGGATTTTACTGTATTCCTAACTCTTGTACCCATGAGTTTTTATGACTACATTGAATGAAAGTCTTTGGATATATCTAGAAAAAAGAGCTCTCTCATGATTGTTCAAGTCAACATTGGAATTAATTCTGTTGCAAGTAGTCAGGCAGCTTTTTTTGAGTACCTATTCCATTCGTCCAATCTTTTATTAAGGTTGTTTCTTGATTGCCCTTTCTAAGAATTGTGTTAGATACAAACCTAGTACTGCCTGTGAATCAGAAATGAGGTCAGAGATAGAGTTTGTTTTTCATCAGAAGGTTATCATCTTGCAATATACCATTTATCATATTGCAGCATTATAGCCCGGGTTAAATTTAGAGTCTTCTCAGAGAAGCAGTGTTTGACGAAAAAAAATATTCACCTAATAATTTGACAATTTTTTGTTGTTAGACAATATATTTCAT
>NC_134473.1:54904362-54947791 GCF_964194025.1 Convolutriloba macropyga
ACTCAAATGGGTTTTTTTTTGTTCCGTGAATTTTGGCCGACCGATATATTCATCGTAGAGAAATGTGCATGGTATCATTAAAAAGCTCGTCCAGCGTAGAATTGGAAATTAAAAGATTTTTTAGAATTTTCGAGGAATTATCGAGGTTTAAAGTTTCATGTCAACACTTGATATTTTGGTTCACTTTTGTTCACTTTTACCGTAATTTTCGTTCGAATTAACGTTTTTTCTACGAAAAATTTAATTCAAAACTAGATTTCACGCCAAAAAAATAAATCAATTTTAGGTTTTTAATAGACGAAAGGAGATAATAAAGACTAGTTCTAGTCTTAGAGGGAAGTTTAATATATAAAAAAAATCGAGTTAGGGTTTGGGAGCTCTTTTTTTTTGGAAAAATTTTACAATTATTTTGTTTTTTCAAGTCACCTAGAGACTACTAGACACTTTTAATATCGAAGTTCCGTTAATGACAAACCTCTCTTACGATCAAATGAAGCCCAATCAACAAAAAAAATTTCAAAGGGATCGCTCATGTTTTTTTTGGATTCGTATCTCAAATTTCGTAATTTCAAATGAAATTTCGATTTATTTTTTGAGGTTTTACTAAAGTTTTATAATCCTATGGCAAAAACTTGTTGACTAAAGGTGCAATAGATTTGCTAATGAGCATGAAGTGAACCTATCTAGTGCTGTGAGTGGACAGCTAACGGCTGTTAAGACCTTTGAAAACTATTTTTCGAATTTTTTTTTAAAATTAGTAAATCATAAATTTATTTTTGTGAACTGTAAGTTCGTCTCAGTAAAAACAGGATTGAACTCCTTCACACCACTGCAACATAATTTAATCTCATTGACGGCCTCATCAAATAACTATTGTTTATACGTCTTCAATGCCACAAGATTGACCCAATCTTTTGGACAATCGTTTTATTGCTTCATCTTGAAATCTTATCACGTCATCCTAATATTGATGGCTACATCTTCCTTTAGTGAAGACTTCCAAAGGATCATAGATTAAATTTTCTGAGAGAAAAATATGGTTTTAAATGGCTTCAGCACTTTCTTCTCCCATTTTTCTAAAGAAATTTTTGTTTTTGCCTGTATTTGTTGTTTTTTTCATAGTCATAAGACATATTGTGATGTTTTATTGATTACCTAGGCTTGATAAAACTCCATGTATTCACATCGTGGCATAGCTGAGCGTATTCATTGAACTCCAATGAAAGCTTTTGAGTTTAATGGCTGTTAAGACTTTGAAAATATTCTTTTTTTGAAATTTTTTTTTAACATAAATCAATCTTAAGCTTATTTTCGTGGATTGTAAGTCAGTCTCGGTAATGACAGAACAGCTTTTTTTACATCAACAACAATTTATCTAGTTAGCGGTTTTGTCTTCTAACTATTGGTTTTTTGACTTCGGTGCACGAGTTTTCATTTTTTTATATTTTTGGATTTTTTTTAGTAATTTTGGTTCCTTTTGAAATCGTATTACATTATCCTATTATTGATAGCTCCCATTGGCTTAGTGAAGACGATCAATTGATCGTTGAGAAAGTTTTCAGAGAAAAAAAGCTTATGGTTTAAATAGCTTCGACACTTTCTTCTCTCAATTTCTACCGAACTTTTGGATTTTGCCTGGTTTTTGTTGTTGTTTTCATAGTCAATGACTTGTTGTAATGTCTTATTGATAAATTTTGAATGACAAACATCCTAGTCGTCACATCATCGAGGCATATTTTAGCGTATTAAATGCCTTCCGTTGAAAGCTGTAGAATTTTTATGACTTTGATACTATGGATTTTCTCGAAAATTTCGTGGTTTTGATGTATTTTTTCTTTGCCATACGACTTATTGTGATGAGTTATTGATGTCACATGAATGAAACCTATGTTTGCTATTTCATCGAGGCAGAATTTAGTGTGTTTAATTAACTCCGTTGAAAATAATTGAATATAATGTCTTTGATACTAGGGCTTTTCTCAAAAACTTCGTGGTTTTAATATCTTTGTTCATATTTGTTGTTTTTCAAGTCATTTTGTAACAATGGAGACAATCACCTTGTTGTTAAAAAATTAATTGAAAATAGAAGAGTTTATACTAAAAAGTTCATTCTCTAATGGCTTTGAAACTTTTCTCGCTTAATTTTTGTGAGTTTGCTGTTTTTGCTTTTTTTTATTTTTAGGTAGCCGCGAAATTCTGATCGGTCTCAAAAACCTGTTATGTTGCCTGTAATGTTGCCCATAAAAAACCTGTAACGAGTTATGTTACCCAAAGCAGTCAGTTTAAAGCCAATAGTCTTTAAAATTATGATATTTTACATCTTCAAAGATTTTTCAATTTTTTCAGTTTTTTTTGTTCTTTTCGTCAACTTATTCTCGTCATTGAGAAGTCCACTCCAATTCCTTGAATTTCAAAAAACAACTTGTCTACTAATATTATGTCGTAACTGATGTTTTGTTTGGTGGACATTATGCGTTTTCATAAAAAATATTGTGAGTGGTGTATTTGTGTTTCTTTTTGTCTCTTCTTTCAGCTTATTCAGGTAATAACAGATCCCAATGATTTTCAAATGTGGCCCAAATGAACGACCTTCTTTTCTCTTTCAGTATAATTTTAGCTGAATGAGTATAAATGTAAACTGAAATAAAATTAAATAAAATTTAGATAATAGCTAATGATTTTAATGGCTTCAAAAATTTATGTTATTGTTCGTAATTTTTTGAGATTTTCTGCGTCTTTTTGTAAATTGTTCGTTTTTTGAGATTTTCTGCGTGTTTAGTTTATTCCTACGGTTCAGTCTCAGCAAAGACAGGTCCCATTAGTTTCATAATGACTTTTTAGCAAATTTATCATGAATTATTTTGTTAAAAAGCTAAAGATTTTTTAGAGTTCTGAAATTATTTGGTTTAAGAAATGTTGATTGATCTTTGACTTTAACCTCATTTTTTGTCTCTATGTCAACTTTTTACCTAGTCTCATTATGAAAAACATACATCTGCTGTATAGTTAGCAAAAACTAAATTTGTGGAGTTAAGGTTTTATCTGATTGCATTTTGACGTTGTTACTAGGTGCGTTTTAAAATTATATATTTGGTTTCTGCCGTGAAACTTTTGTTTTTGCATTATTCTCTCGTAGTCTTTTTATCGGTAGATCTCGTGAGCGCTGTAATGAGAAATGGCATTGTAATTTGGTTGACAATTAAGTCAAAAATGTAGATGAGCTCGGGTCGGAACATCATGTGCGAACGCACATTAACGAGCCGCCTTGTATATATATATATATATATATATATATATATATATATATATATATATATATTCTGGATCTGGAAAGTTTGAGTTTTCAGCACATCAAGTCGTTGTCAAAACAAAACTTTCATCACTATCAGATATAATTATAGGTCTGTAATTATTGCTCTAAAATTTATAAAGTTGAAAAAGTATTCGTAACGAGGCCTTGAGGAACAATGTTTCCGAAAAGAGCAAATGAGTTTGAAAGGCACAACCGTCTGTCTTAATTGACAAGTGCAAATAATTCAGTTTTTCTGAAAAAAATTCTGTTGGATATTAGTAAAAAGTGGGTCGTATTAAAGAAAAAATTTTAAATCTTGCCAAATTGATCATCGAAAATCACTTAAAGATAACTTTTATAAGTTCTGGTGAAATTTAATTTTTTAAAAGTGAAAAATGTATCCGAAACTGAGGAAAATTTTGTGTCGCCATAATTTCACAGAAAAGCAAAATTCCAATCGACGAACTTTCCGATGATTTCACGCAACGCTTTCTAGGCGAAATATGATTATCGGCTTTTGAGAAAATTCACTTATTCTCAGATCAATCTATTTTAACGATTTTTCCCGGGAAAAATGCCGAAGGCCAGTCTTTTAGTATGATATTCTTTCCCTCACTAATATGGATCGGAAAAATAAACAACAGTTTTCCATAAATAATGAGTTGACTTCATTGCTCGCTCGAAAAAAAAAATTGTTGACCTTCAATCATTTAAGAAAAGAGAGCAGTTAGCCGATTACTGAAGTTGAACGAATCGGTTTGAGCTGAATATGAATTCCTTCTATTAAAATTGAATAAACGTGAATTATCTAGACATTGCTGTGCTAGACCGCTATTTTTGTTCACCAATTTTAATTAAAGCGTTTTAATTAAAATTGGTGAACAAAAATAGCGGTCTAATCCGCAGGTACCATTTCAAAGCTGCATTGTTGAGCGCGATGGCATCGCGCACGTCAACCGTAATAAATCAATAACAGTAGTTATGGTTAATTAACTCATCATTGGAAAAATGACATTTGTGGACTGCGGGTCAAAATCTTACCAGAATTTATGACCCACCAAAGTTTGAAATTCTCTGATGGAAAGCTTTACTGATGAACCGTTAAGCTACCTTGGTAAAAGATATTCACAATGCATGGATATATGTATCCCAGCATTACGTGCTAAAACAAAATTCGCGGGTCAGTGTTGAAACGCATTTCTTACATAATTGTTAGCAAAAACCTCGAACCAGGCTTACGTAATACTTTTTAAAATGACGTGGAAAAATGTATACCATTAATTAATTCTGACGCCTTGTATTGGTATTATCTACAGTCAAAAATCAAATGAAAATAGTTAAAAACCGCGATAGAATTCAATGTTATTTCTTGTCTTCATGCATCATAAGGATAAATTCCGAGAAATTGTGACGAATTTTGTCTAGAGAACACGGATATCAAAAAATGCGAAACTTTTATTAAATTAATTATACGATGAATATAATAAACGCGTCTCAAAGCTGCCTTAGCGTCACCTCAGTATGATTATTCATGAAAGCGTACTTAAGTCAATATTTTCGCAGAACTGAATAACTTTCTCTTTCCAAGGAAAAATACAAGAAAATTTCAACTGCCATGCTATTCGGTTTTTTATAAAAATTCCTTTTTCCACTCAAGGTCAAATACAATAAAGGGAAAATCTTTAATTTTAAGCGGCGATTAAAAATGGTCTCGTGATATTGTTTTCTAAAAGGAAAAGAGAATTATTCCATTTTTAAAAGTTTTCCTCCTTACAGACCGTAAAAACGGTAGACATTTTTTAAACAAAAAACGGAGCTTGGTGACAGACAAAAAAATTGCGCCTATTGTTTGATAGGTGGCCGCAGCAAGCAGCCTAGCCAAGCTTGCACTGGACATTTTTTCCACAAAAGGTTTGGTTTTGCTGTCAGAGAAGAATTAATATCATCTGGATAATTTCCATAACAACCGAGTGTGAATAGCAACCACTTTTTCCTGGCAACTGTTCATAAAGCAACAGTGGCAGTGACAGAAAGCTGGGGAAAATCTCTAATCTCATGACCGATTGTCGCCTCTTGTTCAGAAATTCATGGAGCTATTTGGACTTTGACAAGCTATTTTGTTCGAACATCTTCTCAAAATGGGGGATTGTATATGCGAGGCTGGCTTTCTTTTCTTCAGTCAAATTTTCACTTTTTCTTTACGCATCGTAAAGAAACAAGAGAAACACCATTTTGTAGTCCTCGTGATCTAGTTGTGGTTTATATTTAAAATGTCAGAAAATCATCATATTTGCCAAAAGGGGAAATACTTTGAAGTTTCGAAGGAAAAATCGAAAAGAAAAGAGGGGGTAAAGTGGGACAGATCGCGTAGAAAATTTTTAAAAAGACGGAAACATTTGCACTAAAATTTGTTAGGTTAATTACGTTAATGGTGTTTTAACTGTCAATAATAATTCTTTACTGTTTCAAGCCTGAAAATTAACGATTATAACTATTACAAAATTTTCGGAAAAATCGATCATCTTGTATTTTTCTGAAAAAATTATTTGAAAAGAAACATTTTTTTGTCTCCTTCATTGAACACAACTGTAGGAACCAATGTTTTCCTTTATCGAACAGATTTTTCGAAAATAGAAGACCTGAGACAATTTAGAGCATTCAAGATAGCAAAACTCAATTTTGAAGTTAAAAAACTAAAAGCCGAAAAATGCACTGACTTCTAATTTCTAGAGTTGTTTTTTCAATCCGTTTTTTTTTTCATCACAACTAACCCATCCGTTCTTTTCGCAACCACGGAGACGTAAAAAATGGTTTCATGGAAAGAACATCAATTCAACCAATTTCTTTATTGAAACATAAAGACGGAAATCTTTTCTCCACTTTTTTATTAGTATACTTTTTGTGGTCACAGCAGATGGTTCGAACTAGCCTCCTCTAGTGTAATGCAATGCCGATAGAAATTGCGAATCAGAGAGTTTAATGATAGGCAGGTTGAAACTTAAAAAAATTTCAAATTTTTGAAAAGTAGTAGAATTTTTTTCGCTTTTCTGTATACTGAAGTTGCTCTACGAAATTTTTATTTTAAAAAAAATCAGAAGAATGAAAAAGCCGAAATCTAAAAGTATTTGATTATTAATTTTCTTCAGCACTACTAAATAAGAGCATTTAGTGGTAGCCTTCAACGTTCCCTTACACTTTAGACACTAGTAGAGGCAGACTGCATAAACTGCCCGAAATCTAAGAAGATGGAAAAACTGCCTAATATTTGCTACAAACTGTGGTTTTAAAATGAGCGAAACTACAATCGTATTTACTAAATTGAACTAAAAAACAATTTGGACCATTTTGTTCATGAATCATAAAAAATGGAAAAATTTAAAACAAAACAAATCAGAAAAAATTAATTTCAAATTTTTGTGTCAATTTTTTAAATTACCGATACAATTGTTTCAAGAATATAAGACTTAGTTTCCATATATAACAAACAAATCATAAATGAAGGATGCGAACCATGGAAAAAGATAATTTGCAAAAAAAAAGAAAAATTTAATTGTGTGTGTTTTTGAGTGTGTGTGTTTGTTTGTTTGTTTGGTTGGTTGGTTGTATCTATGTGTGTGTAATATAAGTGGCATGTTTGTGTGGGAGAGAGAGAAAGAGGGAGAGAAAGAGAGAGAGAGAGAAAAAAATTACAAATTAATTTTCACAAACAGCGGCTTTAAACAGGTCCAGAGCCAAGAGTCTAAACGGCGACTTTAAACATGTCCAGAGCCAAGAGTCTGATTTTCAGGTTCTCGCTCTAAATACATCTTCGAGATTTTAGAAAACTAATTTCTTCTTTATGCTCCTGAGAAATCAAAAATGACCAAATTTTTCAAGAAACTTCTAAAAGTTTCTTTTCAACTGTTAGTGACAAAATCACATTTACAGTTACAATTTTTTATACCAGCCCACGCATCATTATTTATTAAACACGAGGAACACCTAATTGATCTTAAAGCACCGTGATTAAAAATCAGTTGCTGAAAAGTTTTATTTAATATTATTTCTTTGTTGTTGAGGTTTGTATTTGTGTGATTTTCATTGTTTGTGTTATATGCGTTGAGTGTGTTCGTATGGTTTTTTTTGTGTCTGTGTCTTACAAATTGTACTATACTTTTTTTGTAAAATGTCCTAATTGTTTTTGTTTTTGTCTGCCCAAAAACGGTATGTTTTTTGGTTCAAACAGTACCAAGTAATTTTTTCCAATTTAAATAAGTTACTTTTGGATACTTTAAATGTCAGAATTTATTGGCTTTTTATGTAACCTTGAGTGTTATGTTGGAATGAGTGTGCTACGGCCCGACTCGAACGAGTCATCTTGTTTTATTTGTATGGCAAATCTTTTATACGTAATCAATGTATGACGGTACTTATTGATACGAATGGAGTTTGTCGTAAATATCTTTGTGTGCTGCAAAAAAGATACTGCAGTGCTCAGCATGTCTGCCGTTTTTTTTACAAAAGTGTGTGAAAAGTGAACAAAAAAGATAAGGATATTGTAATGAAACTGTACTACGTATCCGAAAGTAAAAACTATATATTTTTGAAATGCGCAGGCTCAGTGCAAAATTTTTTGCCACCTATGTGCGTGAACGGAAAACTTTTATGAATGACTAATGGCTGTTCGGTATTCAGTGATATGTGACATATAAATTGTACACCCCTTAGGGACTTTAAAAAAGTTGAATTAATTTTTAGTTATTTTAAATACTGCTATTATATAGGGCATCTTGGTTGCAGATTCTTTGAACAGAAATAAAACTATGTTGACTTTCGTGCCGATATGAAGCTCATAATTGTGATTAACAAATGCAACAACAACCGTTAATTTCTTGAGCATAGCAAGATCATTTCAGCTGCTCATTTCACAAAAATTAGACTAATGGACCATAAGTGTAGGTTTAGATACTATTTCTAAGAATACTTATTTCGTCTTGTCTTGTCTATATGTATAATAATAATAGGTATCATATATAAGACCGTTTATGCCGTCTTGGAATAACAAAACAAGAGCATACGAAAAATTTTTCTTTTCATCACCTCTGAACTTAATGCATAAATTGAAAACGATAGAACCTTGGTTCAACACAAGTCAACCAACCCTGCAAGAACGCGAGAAACTATTTAATGTTGCTAACGATATAATTTAACAATTTTGTTAATTTTTATGGTACAATTGAAGAAAAAAAAGGCAAAATGGGCGTAATTCACTAGTATGTTACGTAATCTTGCAAAAATTTTGCAGCCATCTGTATTAAGATCCGTTAATCCAACCTTCTGTGTATAGTTGTATTTATTTCCAATAATAAAACTTCATAAAGGGTTTAAAATTCAGATTTGGTATTAATTTGAGTTAATGTTGACAGTTATTTATGAGTAATTTAATCCCTTGGGTCAGTTTGTAGCGAAACAATGTCCTTTCTGTTTTGTTTTGTTAGAAAAGTCAGATTACACATTTTATTTATAATAGCTTTTAAAGGTTACTTTTACTCACAAATAACAAAAGAAAATGTGTTTTAATTGCACCCTCGGGTGTGGCAAGAATTATAAAGGCGACTTCATTCACATTGTGAACTGTGATTGAGGTAAATTTGTTGTTATTGTTGATTTTTCTGCTGTTGTTTACAACTAATCCCAAAAGGCAAAGGCGATTAACAAAAAGAGTGATTGTTTACCAGTTGAAAAGCACTGGCAAATAAACGCTGTTTGATTTCTTTCCAGTTCAAAAAGAAACAGAAATCAGAATAAGAAAAGTTTCATTCGGCTGCTACTTATCACAGAATGTAAATATAATCAGGAGAAATAAAGTTGACTTACTTTTAAGCAGCTCAAAAGTTAACTACTCTATATGTTAAGGGATTCGACGCCTAGATTCTTTAGTAGTACTCCAGAGAATTGATCCATGACCTAGATTACCAAAAAACTGACCGCAGTCTAGATAATTTTCCCGGAATTACGGCCCGTACTATTTTAGTAGTACAACAATTCGAAAAAAGAACTAGTATAAAAAACTAATGCACAAACAGTTCAATTTATGAAAAAAAAAATTTAGTTCCTTTCAAGCAGAAAAACAGCATGACAATTAAAATGCGAAGACTAAAGTTACGAAAATCTGCTGATATTGTTTAGTTAAAATTTTTATTTGAAACGTTGTCACATTGTTCGAGCTATTGGCGTATGTCTTATTACTTAACTTGTGAATTCTTGAATATCCCGTGTTTTTGTAAGATATTTGCACTGCTGTAGTAATTGCTTAGCTGGAAGAAAGATTTTGAGTCTATACCCCAGTGATTCTGGAAATTTTATCGTGTAAGATCTGATAAGATGCTGACTAAGAAATTTTATCGTGTAAGATCTGCTCACATCTTACACGATAAAAATTCCTCTTATCAGAACTTACACGATAAAAATTCTGTTAAGAGGAATTTTATCGTAAAAGATCTGATAAGAAATCTTATAAGATAAACATTCCTCTTATCAGAATTTTTATCGTGTAAGATCTAATAAGACATCTTATAAGATAAACATTCTTCTTATCAGAATTTTTATCGTGTAAGATCTGATAAGACATCTTATAAGAAAAACATTCCCCTTAACAGAATTTTTATCGTGTGAGACTTGATAAGATGGAATTTTTATCGTGTAAGATCTGATATGACATGTTTTAATTTTTTCAAAATAATCGTATAACGTAGTCAAGGTCCTATGAAAGTAAAAAAAGAATCGGTCAGCTAACCAATTATGAAACAAAAAATGCTTGTTGATTATGTTTTGGCGGCAGTTTTAGTGTGAGTCTTAACTGGGTACTATGGTTTAACTTAGCAGTCCAAGATAGTTTTGGTCTTTGAAAAAACAATTTCAGCCTAGTTTGATAATCACCGCTTCGGATAAAGCCTCTGCCACTCAAATAATCTTTTTTACAATATCTTATAAGTCTTGCAAGACAGTATAAGATATTTTTCTCTTTGTTGCTCTGACACTGAAGTGTTGCATGCTGTCGCTTTTCGGCAACTCTTGATTGTCTTCAATATGAAGAATACGCCATACTTCAGGAATTTACATAAGAAGAAATTTTTATCGTGTAAGATCATATAAGAGGAATTTTTATCGTGTAAGATCTAATAAGAGGAATTTTTATCGTTTAAGATTTTATAAGAGGAATTTTTATCGTGTAAGATCTTACAAGAGGAATTTTTATCGTGTAAGATCTTATAAGAGGAATTTTTATCGTGTAAGATCTTATAAGAGGATTTTTTTATCGTGTAAGATCTTATAAGAGGAATTTTTATCGTATAAGATCTGATAAACGTCTTATCGGATCTGATAAGAAGATGCATCCCCTTACAGGCTATTGGGAAGATGTTTTTGTCTTACACGATAAAAATTCCAGAATCACTGGGGTAGGAGCAGTGATTCATAAACGAAACCGTATTCAACCAAATTGCTAATGATAATTTAGATGCATCAGAAAAATAAGGTCTGAATGCCACCTTTCTATTGATGTTGCTCAATGTTTTCGGCTAAAAATGACAACCGTGCAGTTTGCAACGTGATTTCAAGGAGTTAGAAAACGACTCGCATTCAACCTCTCTGAGCTTTCTCCTAATTTATTAAGTTTTAAAATATTCGTTTTCGGAATTCTTTCCTCTCATTTTTCAACATAAATGTTAATTTCATTTGAGGGTGAAGTGGCGATCTGCTTTTTTGTGCGGGCTTGGCAGATTAATGTTAGTGATGACAATTTTTACTCAACTACCCTTTTAATTACAGTAGTAAGAGCACTACCGTTTATCTCGTTTTACTATCTTTTAAAACTGAATTTTGCATGGCACTTCTTGATATCTCTATATTTTATCAATTTTCAGCTGGGCAAAAAGTCTTGATAATCTGATTGACTTGATCTAGTAAGTATACAATGGAAGCAAAAAACTTTTTACTCCTGAAGGCTTTTTGACGAGTTAAACCAATTCTTAAATAAAATTGTATTTACACCTTTTAACCGTCTTTTTTGACTTCTGGTAGACGGTTTGTATGTTTCCCATAATAAATTTTTTACGACATTTGCGTCCATGTTCCACATTTTCAAATTTCATTCATTTTCATCAAATTTCCCCGAAAAAAGACTGTCTGTTTCTGTGATCTCTGCTTGACAATCGCACTTACAATTTACATTGGATTCGCTTCCAGAATAAATGCGCGGTCATTCCAGTAGCTCCCACTCCTTTTGTTTTAACAAATAGCAGACAAACGTTGAATTTTTTCAAGAAAAAACTATCTATTTGAAAAGTCGGATTCCAATAAATAGGGTTACAATCCATTTGATTGCATTGCCCCCAGAATGTAAGTGATTTCTTTGCCACATTTAACACTTGTATTTTCCCAAGAAATTTGATTCCTTTTTCCTCGAAGAACTTACCGAGTTCCGTTGTTAGCAATGCTTTTTCGGTTACCTTTTTTAATGCTGTAGATTTTGGTTTTGATCTGATTTGCTCTGGTACTTCTTCCATAAAAAATGGACATTTCGAATAGTAACCGCTTTTCAAGCAATGAGAGAACAAATTAATTTATAACCATATTTTGTGTGACCGGAAAATAGGAGAATGGAAATTCAAAATTTTACGCTTTTTGAACGCTTTTATCAAATTTACGGACCAAAAATCACGTTTAAAGAGCACAAATTCTGCTATATATATAGCTTTTTGTTAACATTGTGCACATTTGCTTCAAATTTTAGTTACGAGTCTCTCAAAAATGTTCACAGAAAATTTCGGAAGAAAGAGTGGAGATAAAAATCTAGACATTTTTTAATATTTTGAGATGAATCTAAGAGAAAATTTTGATCTGGGATTCAATTGACCGCTCGCGAATAAACTCGGGTGTCAATTTGTTCATTGATGGAAATGCAGCCAACTGATTGCTTCAATTCGGTCAATTTCCATAGGAAAAAGCTGGAACTACGCTTGACTGATTTTTCAATTCTTTGCTCAATGGGTTTTTAACTGACTAATGTAGTGCGGCAAAAACTACAACCGGGCATCGAGAAACAGCAAAAGAACCAATTTACACTCCTTTTAATCGGAAATTTTTCGTTTGAACAGTTACAAAAGATCCCAAATTAGCAATGAACCACTTAGTTGAGTGATTTGCAGGAAAAAATAGGTTGAATTGTCTAAATTTCTCATTCCTTGGTAGACAATTTAACAGCCGGAAATTTCTTTTCACTGTAATCACGTCACTTTTATCAGAACGCCCGCTAAGGTACGATTAATACGGGCTGATTGATGTTTAGCTTAGGATAACTGCTAATGCTAAAATAGTTAACTGCTCTAGCCGTCTACACGTAACTAACTGACTATGCTGCGTGTTTAATAGCTCTAGTACAGGTACAGTCACTAAGTAGGCGGGCAAATCTCTTCAAACCCATCGGGGCTAAAATTCCTGCTGCAATTTCCTGCTAAACACGGTATTTTTAAGTGAATTCTGTATTCAGATTACACTTTGTTGACATCGTGTTCATCGCCCTTTACAAGTGATAACCTCCACAACCTTCACATGCTAACGATCTGACAAATGGGTAATTTAATCCAATAAACAATGTGATGAAATTTCCACAATATATTTTGCGAAGTCAACCCCAAGTCGTATGGCCCTAAATATGAATTGGGAACAGGAATAGAGTCCTGTTAATTTATACCCTCATATGAAGGGGTGTTTGATTGTCCATTTTTTCCCATTTTTATGGAGAAACTATAACAGACTTCCTATAAAATAAATTTCTTGCTGATTTCTTTTCGTTCATTAACAGTCAAGTCAAACCAATCGGTACGGTAAAAATTAAGAGTTTGATTTAAACATTAAATTTGTTCAACTCCTCAATATAAGTCATATAGCTTGTAAAACTGTAACAAATTCGTCTAGAAATTCTTCCTCGTTTCCTTATGTTCGATTGACAGTTTTGAGAACATTTCACTGCTCATTTTGAAACACAAGGTTTCATTGACCACTTCTTAATTGGCGGATGATTACCCTCAAAATTGGGTAAACTTGAAAACTTACTCTATTAGCTATTGCCAAAAAGAAGTTTAAATTATCAATTCAAAAAAGTAACCAATGAGACAACCTGGCTGTCCCTGTTGATTAAAACTTGAATTGAGCCACGCTTAATTGCTAGTCAAAATTTCAGACGTCACAACATTTTTTATTTTCCCTAATTTATGGCGATTTGAGACGCAAATTATGCTGTAACTAAATCCTATGTACAACTAAAGGTGTCCCACATTTTGACTCCTATTTTTTAAACCCCATGTCATTTTACCTAGATTTATTCACCCCTCTACCGCTTAACCCCACTATAATTTCATCCCGACTTTAATCTTTTATGAAATTAGGACTATAAAATTAGTTTGAAAAATCACTTGGCTATGCCTCGCAGGCCATGGCCATACCTGAGCGGCACGCGGGACTTGAGAGAGAACTATAACAACTAAACATGGGACTAATTTATCCACTTAATTATGACAAAACATTCCTTTAATGTCGACTGCTGATTAGCGGGATGAAATGATATAGTAGTAGCGTGATCTTTTTTCTGCTGAAACCGGGAAAAAGTATGGAAAGTTTGTTAGAAGAGTGCAATTAAAATAAACAAGGATGCGTAAACTCTTGGCGAAATGTTCCGGGCCAGTATAGCAAGACGTAGCAAAATTAATTTGTGTTATGAAGTGGAAAAAATACAATCAAGTATGAAACTTGAAGGTTCTTTAGTAAAATACATCAAGTAGGGCTCAACAGAGAAGCTAAATTTTCTTTCAAAAATGAAGGCATCAGTAATTGCTCCGACCCCCACTTTAGTGGGAAGGGAGGAACTACATACTCAACTGGGTTTTTTTAGTTCAGTCAATTTTGGCCGATCGATATATTCATCGTAGAGATCTGTGAGTGGTATCATTAAAAAGGCCCGTCCAGCGTGTTGCTGTCACTGTTAGAGAAAAAGGAGCGTTGCTGAATTGTTTGATTGAAGTTTTTGGCAAAAACTTTTGATAAAATTTTCAAAATTCGAACTTTTTTCATCAAAAATGGCATGAAATATGCTTTTTTTCTCCAATTTGTTAAAGTTTGCCAGACGCAGTGAACTAGAAACCTCCATACAGACTTCCTAATCAACAAAAAGGCACTAGTTGCAATCGGCCGCCGTATGAAAGTCTTCTGGTGTTAAAATTTTGCAGTTTTTGCAGATTTAACTCGATAAATATACAAAATGCATCTTTGTTTTTTTGATATTTGAAGAATTTGACAAACAATTGGTCTAATTCGCAAACACTGGGAACACTTGGGCGGTTTGCTGGGCGCGCGACAAAATCAAGGAGAGGTTCGACAATATCATGGATTCTTAGAATCAGAGACTTTTTGGTTTTTATTTTGATGCAGCCTTTGTTCAAAATACTTGCTCTGTTTTTTTTAATGTTAATTACTGAAAAAAAATTTTACTCGCGGCTTCGTTAATGATAGCCGCAATTTACTTAAACTTGAGGCCAAATGTAGATAGTTTGTTTTCAGAGAACCAAAGGCTTTTTTGGCTTTGTGGAAGAGTTTTAGTAAAATTTAACTGAGTTCTTGTCTTTTGCCTTCAATTTTTATTCTTTTGGCAGTCTAATTTTGAATTCTATCCACTCAAAGATCTAAATTGCTTCCTCAGGGGGTGTAAGTGAACCTTTTTTATGCACTTGGTGGTTACCTAGTGTCTCTTATGTTATCAAACTTGTTTGTTTTGAGGAAATTTCTTTGATTTTTTGAACTTATCACTTTTTTATTTTATTTTGGACGTTTTGCTTAATCTCAGGTCAACATCTCTCCATTATAGAAAACAAACTAATTTTAAGGCAGATTTTTTTAACATAAGCTATTCTTGCTTTTGTTACTACGAGTTTTCATACAAAATTTTGTGGTTTTTGTGTATAATTGCCCATTTTTGAGGTTTTTTGTTTCTTTGGTCAATTGCCACATTATTTAATAATCTAACTGAAAAAAGCTTACAACATTTAGAACTAAACATAATTATTGTTTTCAGAACATGTGGTTTTAAGGGCTGCGAGACCGTTCCTTTCAGAATTTGATAGTTTTTTATTTTTGACCTTCATTTGTTGTTAATCTTTGAGATATGCCAAATATTGGCTAATTTAAGGTCTCAGTTGCCAACTATGGATAAATTAATGAACTTAATAAGTGATATCAGTGAATAGCTAATGGCTTTTTTACTTTCCAATTTAATTGCTAAAAAAATGAGAACATTTTCTTCAACTTATGCATTTTTGTTCTGGTTTGCGTTTTTTTCGTATTTTACAATGTTGTATCATTTTCGTAACTTAGCCTCAATCTTTAGAGCTCTTTCTAATGTTTTGTTGAACTAGAAAAATAATTTTTCTTTAATTTTTGTTTAAACGTTTTAAATGATGTCTTCTGTGCTAAGACAATTTGTTTCAGAAGAATTTTTATAAGTTTAAATACTTTTCAGTTTTGCGGTTCTTTTTGCTGTCATTTTGCGATAGTCGTTTTACAAAAAGACGTTATGATGATCAAAAGAGAGGCAAATAAAGGTTTTCTATTCTCGTTGTTAAAATTTTATAAATTTGATGGCTTCAAAACCGCGGTTTCGTAGAGTTGTTTCTGAAACTTATTAGTTCTGCTTGAATTTAATGTTATTTTGCATTCTTATGATTTTGTCTTACTAATAAGACGAACAATTAGTTTTCCAAGTGGTCTACAAACTGTGTACTCTTTTAGTCGAAAGCTTTTGTTGGCTATGAATTCTGAAAATATTTGATTTTTAAAAAAGACTTGAGATAGATTTTTGAGATTTGCTAATTTAATTCTGTTAAAATGTAGCCTGGCATCTCTATAGACAAGTCACATCACTTATGTATTGAAATGCAATTTGGTCTTCATAATTTCTTTGTTTTACTCAAATGGTCTTTGTTCTTGGTTCAACCATTTTTCATAAAATAATAGTAATTTTTGCATATTCGCCCCTTTGTTGTAGGTTTTTTGTTTTCTTTTCACAGTATCACAAAAATGAGCGTCATTTGATTTACAAATTTTGTCACTCGCAAAAAACGCAAACGAAAGTTTTTAATGTTTTTATTTAGTGATCAGCTTAATTTTTAATTGGTTGGGACATCGTTTTCGTGCATATTTTTTCGCGCAAACTTTCCCTTTTTGACTGTATTTGTCTTTTTTTTTGTTGTCGTATGACATATCCTGGATAATGAAAGGTCTCAGTAGCTCTCAATGGAAGTATAAAAGGCTCACTCAATGATTTCATTTGAAGCATAATATTTCCAATCAGTTCGAAGTTAATTCGTTTTAAAAAAGCAATGTTTTAATAAATTTTGCCCTTTTGCTCATTTCTTGTCGACTTCGCAATGAGGAAAAGTCCCATATTTTGTTCTAATAAAGTATCGATCAATCTTCTTAGCATAGTTTTTATCTGATGCCATTTTGATTTGGTTTTTAATTGTTTTCAAAAAATGGGAAAGGAATTTTTGTCGTAATTAATATTTGTAACTATTTGATTTTTATCGCCGTCTTTTATGTTAGTCATATTATGGTAGCCACAGGTCTCATAGGCCTTCTAAGTTAGACTGTTTTATTCTTTTAGTAATTAGTTGAACAATATGTAGATATGTTAATTTTTTATATATCTTCCTCATTTGGTAGACAATTAAGTGAAAAATATAGATGAGCGGGGTCGGAACTTAATGTGCGAACGCACATTACCGAGCCTCCTTGTTATTTCAACAACTCAAAACTCGGAATTCAAAAGAAGTTTACATGGTCAGAAGCAATTTTCTCCAAACAAACCACGAAATTGAAATTACGTCCTGAATTCCTTATAAATTTTACGGTAACGCCAAAATGAATGATAATCTTCACAATGTTTAGGAGCAATAATTAATGAGGACAAGCTTATGGTGCTATCTATTAGTTATCAAGAAAAGTATGTTGCTCTCTCAGACTTACTGAACAATAAAACTACACTGTCTTTGTTTTTGTACCTCGTATAGAACCTTGGTGGATTCGCTGAAACAGTTTAACCATAAACGGAGAAAATAAACTCAAAGAATTAACTCAATTTGTGTCATAAAAAAATGTAACAATTTGAACATCAGAAAAACCAATAACTCATTTTCAAGCCCAAGACACGAAAAAGGAAACCCTCAAATAAAAAATGTTCATTTTAGGAAGCAATTCACTGATCGCCAAATAAAAGTCCCTAGTCTAACCAAGACAAAAAGGTACTAGCAATCTTGTTTTGAATATGAGTGAAATAGGATTTAGCACTTCGTTTTAAAGTTTTAAACGCATAACACACCAAAAAAATACACCAAGCTGCAGTTCAACATCCTTTATTTCTACATCTAAATCATAACTTTAGTTGAAATTAAGTGCGCAGGCTAACAATAGAAAGAGCATGGGTTTCATATCTGTAAGATATGAGGCAGACTTTAAATTTCTAAACCATATAACACTTTTGTCTGTAATTTTTTGTAATTCCTTTGCGGATAAATTTTAGATATCCCTTTTCAGAGTTAAAACATGTTAGATCTCCCTTTTTTCTGGTCACTTTGACATGCTTACTCAAAAAAGAAGCTTGAGTAGTGTAGCAATAAAGTTTTGTTTGTTTCATGAGTTGATTGATCACACACTTTCATAGTAAAGCCCACATTCACTGCTCTTTCAGTTTATTCCTTCAGAATAATATTTTCCAAAACCGATTATATCTTACAAGTGACAAACGATTCACCAACATTCATCGTTAGACTTGTATAGGTTCGCATCTTTCTGACAAATTATTTCAAACCTATTTTTGATTGCAATTGGAAACTGCAGTTTTGAAGTTGCTTCATTAATAATACTATTGATTGGGTATTCGAATTATTAATTAGACTCGTTCATAAAAACACTTGTTAGCCAACTTTCAACATATTTTTTTAATCGAATTCACTTAGGCTTCTGTGTTTTGCCTAAACAATTCGCAATTGATTGCTAAACAAAAATAGCATAGCACAGTATCAATTCCAAAACCAATTCCGATGTAGGTTAAAAATGTAAAAATGTGATCTTTAAAATCATTTAATACCATCTAATAAGTACTTGTTTGTTTTTGCTATTGTGGAAGCGAATCCAAAATGATGTAAGGTTGCTTCCTATGAATGATCCTCTAGATTAAATTTCAGCTTTTGCTGTTTTCGTTTTTCCTGCAAAAGATGCATCTAATTGTAGATCGGAAACGTTTTTCTTTTTAAAGACCTGTGAACTCCAATGTTGTCGAAATCCACAATAGATATCACAGACGCAGTTGCATTCGCAGTATTCGTGAAACATACATGAAAAAAAACTTATCAGATTCTCAGGGAATCTAATTTGGTGTCAGGAAAAGGAAAATTCTTTTCCAAGTTTTTGTCAGTGGTGCCATTCGAAAACAGTTGTTGGGAAAAAAACTAAAAAAGCAAATTAGACTTGAAACCAACAGCGTATTAAAAATTATAGTCAACAAGGCGGCTCGGTAATGTGCGATGGCACATAAGGTTCCGACCCCGCCCATCCACAATTTTGGCATAATTGTCTACCAAATGAGGAACAAATAGAAAAACCAAAAAATTATTTTTTGCGAATCCCAAAAAAGCCCAAGTCTTTTTCAAAAAATTCTGTATGAACGATAAGATAGCCTCCAAAGCAAATAACTCAGTGAAGTACAAATTGATGCATTAGATTGCTGTAATATGTCAATATTAAGAAAGCGAGTCGAGACGAACAGCAAAATCAAACAACAACAACAACAAACATTAATTACATCAAAAAATTTATGTTCCTCTTAAAAACTAAACTTAATAACAAAGTCAACATACCGTCAGATAAACCTTAAACTAAACGAAAATAACTTATAAATCACCAGAAAACATATGCGACCAGTCCATAAAAAGGTTTGGTAACAATAATACAAAAAAGAACAAAAACAGTAAAGTAAAAAAATTAACTTATTTTTTTGAAACATTTAACTTCAAAGTAATAAATACCATTAGGAATCAATTAATATTACCACAAATTTACGATTACCACTGTTTCTATAGAAGGGCATTAGGACCTGTCCTTATTCATTTTTTAAAGCGGCTAAAAAGAACAACAAAGAACAAACAAAATTTCAATTGAAACTTGCCAGAAAACGCTGTCAAAACCGTCAAGCCAAATTTTGGCACTCAAAATATATTTGATTTCGCCTTCTTCAGACAGCTAAAATGTAGTACGTGGCCATTGATTAGTAAGACTAGGTAACAAGTAGACAAAAAAGCGAAGTGCTAAAGTATGTAATACTTTTAATTTTTTTTTCGAAACAAAATTACATTCAATATCATGAAAGGCATTAATTACAAAAAGAGTTATTTAAATAGGGTCATTTATTCATGAAAAGGAAGCCCTCGAGACCTGTAATTATCCAGAATATTTCTTTCATCTACAAAAAAAACGTCAAATATGACAAAAATCATATTAATTTACTTTTTTTTGTGAAAAACCGGTGTCGAAGCCAGTAAGGTCATAAGAAACTCTTTAAAAAAAAGATTTTGGGACACCAATCCCTTTTATTCCCTTGACACCCATAGTGTCATATTTGACCTGTAATTATTTAACGAGATTAGGTAACAAAAAGAAACATAAAAAGAACAGAATTTATAAATGACAGTTAGAGACAAAATTAAAAAATTCAATTGATTTCTTCAAGAAAGAGGCGTCGAGGCCGTTAAAACGATGATGTATATATTTCAGGATTTTAATATTTTCAATTTTGCCTTATTCTGAATGCTAATAAGGTGACATGAAAACTGTCAATAATGTGATAGTGTGACAAAATTAGAAAACGTGAAAAACTGGCAAATATCAAAACAAACAAAAATCTGAAATCTTGTAGTATCAAAGCCAGAAAACAATAACTTCAGGCTTAAAACTGCAACCGAATATAAATGTTAAATCAGTAGAAAGAAGAAACAGTCTTCCTTTGCTGACACTAAGCTGGAAGTTGAACAAATTAAGAAAAAAATAGAGGAAAGGTTAATTAAGCCATTATTTGTTGAAAAGTCAATTATTTTTTTAAAAAAGAAGCGACCATAAACTTTCAATTAAAAAACTAAATGCATTAGCTTGGAGCTGCTTAGCAAGCGAATTGGTTGGACCTATCACTCCTGAGCTTTGATTTGATATGTTCTGTTCTTTATTATTAAAAAAAAGTCTTTTTTTAAAAAAAAAAAAGACCGACTGATTACAACCCGATTTTTTTTGGATTTGAACAGTCCAAGAATGGCCCAAAACTAGCCCTAAAAATACTTATTGTCCGTTAGGAACAACTGATTTTTCGAATGTTGTAGATATAGATAATTTGTTAGTTGAAAACTCAAAATAAGTTTTGCGTTTTTGATAATCAGCGAGTAAAGTTAGCAAAAAACGGCAAAGTTTTAACTACAGTGCACTCTCAGCGGACTCTGAAGTAGAAATACCCCCCCCCCCCTGAGTCTACAATGATTGTATGAGTGTTGTTTGGTGGTGTACTGTCGGCAAATTTAATCAAAGTGGACTAAAGTAGCTTATTTCGTGCTGTTTTTGATGAAAAAGGCTAAATTTTGAAATGTTTATCCAGATTTTTTGACCAAAAAAAGTTAAATCAAAACAATCAACAATGCTTGTTCGACTTCAAAAATAAAATCAACGACACTATTCTTAAAAATTATAACAAATTTTAGCAAAATTGACGAAAATTCAGGCAAAAATTCCGGAAAATTCACTCTTCTTTTCTCAGAAGTTTAAACCTCGATAACTCCCTGTAGAAAACGAAAATTAAAAAAACCTTTTTACTTTCATATTCTACGCTGGACGAGCTTTCTAATGATACCAGTCTCAACTCTCTACGATGAATATATCGAGCGGCGAAAATTCACGGAACAAAAAAAAACCCATTTGAGTATATAGTTCCTCCCCCCTCAAGAGGGTCGGAACAATAACCATTTAACAACTCAGACAATTAGCAGGAAAAACAACCAATTTGATCTTTCAAATTATGAATATATAAGCATCACTTGGATCAACGCATACTTTTGGCTGAAAACAAAAAATTAAATACAAAATACAAAGTTTTGGCGATTGTTAAAATAAAAGAAAGAATATCAGAAAAAATGTCATAAACCGGGCATGAAGTTGTGTTTAATATCTTGATTTTTAGTAAAAATATATATATATATATATATATATATATATTTTCGCAGACTTTCAACAGCTACTCTAAAATGTTAGACACGCTTCAGAAAACTTTTAAATCTTAGAATTCAGATTGCCACGTTTTTCAGTATTTGAAACGCTTTTGCTGGCGCAAGTACTTGAACTAAATGAGATCATTTCAACAGATAGAAAATTGAAAAATTAAAAGCAGAAAGCAGACCACTAGGTTTTTTTTTGAGGCGATAACCAAAATGTCACGAATAAATGTCTGACAGGGGAAAACAGCTTTTAGCTTTTGATTTCCACTATATTTGCACCCCGCAGTCAATTATTTCCACAAATATCACAAAAAGTAATCTTTATCAATAAACTAGGAAACTCAAGCCAAAATTCATTAGAAATTATTCGTCAACGGACCTATAAACAAACTGAGATCAGTGAATATTGGACAATTCAACGTAAGAAGTTAAAATTTTGATTACAAAGTTGGGGACCAAAGACAGCTCTGCCCGTTTAGTTTTCCGTCGAGAACAATACTTAGTGTCGCACAAAAGTTTCACATACATTTGTGAGCAACTAAAAGATTTATTGAAGCGTTGGATAATGGTTTAAAAAAATTTACCATATGTTCAATATATAATTTTGAGCAATAAATGACGCTAAGTGACAAAAAAAACAACACTCAGTATTTTTGTTTGTCAAAAATTTTGAAATAGTTCAATTTTTAAGAAGAATAGTTTTAGCCCCACTATCTGTAATTAGCTCACGAAGACATATATAAATCATAATCTGCATCTAGTAATTGTGCACCAGTTCACTGAATTTCATCTTGAAACTTTTTTTCATTCATAAGAAATATTTGGAAATTTATTGTTTTTACCCATTTTTGAGGTATCTGTACTGTTCGATTTTGCAATTTGCCTTAAATGTTAACTTTTTATTTGCTGGTGATTTAACTATAATATATGGAGTTTTTTAAACATCTTTTGTGCGCATAATTGTGTGCCTTTACTCTAAATTCACAACAGTTGCGATAATTTTACTGCAATTAGATGTATAAGATTCTGTTAGTTCCATTAGATTAATAACTGAAATGTCGTTTCTGTAAAAAAAAAATGATGACTCTTAACATAAAGTTCAATTGCTCATATACTCATAATTTTGTCTCCGGTAATTTTTATCACAAAGTGTCAGATTTTAATTGGAAACGCGACCTTTTTATTAGCGTATATTGGATCGCCAGAAAACCGTAAAGGTCTTACGTAGAAAGGCTACTTCTGGTTTGTTATGACGTGGATGTAGTGAGAACGGGGTACTCAAACTCACGTCTTTTTAAGGACTTATACATTCCCGAATTTTTGATGAGTTGCAATAATAATTAGACAATGAACAGCTTTCCCACTTCAGACTCGCTCAAATCTGCTCTGAAAAGTGATTTAATTATTCAAACCTATTTAACGGTTGTTTCCAATTTCTTCAGTTATTCGTGCTGTTGTTAACATAGCATGTTAAAAAACGTTTAATATTTGTGACAAAGTTGGCCTTGAAAAGCGAACAAATTTTCAGTATCAAAAATAAATCAGTATTATTTCTGAATCAATAAAAGTTCATTCCTTTTGTAATACTTTGACTGATTGTGGTTGTCAGTACTTTTTTTCATAATTTTTGGTGAAACCTCCACACCGGTTCGATGCCTGAAATACATCTCGATGTGATTCAAAGTGAGCAAAATGAGCGAAAAATGTTCTGATCTGAGATTTAGAGGTCTTATGATATGGCATATATATGAGATTTTATTAGTGTCGATGCGGAAAATCATTAACTTAATCTAATATGGCCAAGAACAGTGCTCGTAGTTGTTTTGAGTAAAAAGTTGCAGCTGAAAGCTGAAACATTGGGTGGAATTTTTAAAGTGGTTCGATCACTTAACTGCTGTTCATATTTTAGTGCTCAACCGTTCCAAATAAAGCTTTTTCCCCACTCTGAATTCGTAGCAATGATCTCTGTTGTAGACATGATTTGTTTTGCTGAGGTTATCTGCAAATCGAGATTTTATTTCACAAAATTATTTGGCACATTTCGAAACGATTAAAGGGATGGAAAAATTCTGTCAAAATGAATTTCTCTAAAAAAGTATTTATTACACAAAAATTTTGTAGAAAACACACAATTTTGTAATTTTTCCCAGGCTGCTCACTAATTTTCCAGTCCACAAAATAATTGTTCTTTCTTCAAACAATTATTTGTTTTGTATACGCAAAAGTCAAAGAAACAAATACACGGGTCTTTAAAATCAGCATAGCTGTTTTAATAAAGAGCGTGATAAAATTTTTTAATAAACTCGACAGGTATGTTGGGAGCCTCAGTTCTAAGCACAGACTCAACGAGCCGTTTTTTATTGCAAGTTGTAATCCAAATAACTTGAAGTTTGATGGACAATCGAGCCAGTGCGATGATTCCCACCATTACAGTATAATCAATTACTCAAACACTTTTAAATTCTTTTGCCTGTAATTGGAGATAAAATAATTTTTCAAATTTTAATTTTTTAACCGCCTTTTGTTGTCGGCTTTCTTGGAAATTAAAATATAAAATTTCCCCTAGAAAAATTCATAACTTCAGTTAAATGTTTATAATTATGACGGTTGCGGTTCAATCTTTCGAAATTTTATTTTGACTATAAATCGCTTAGCAGAACTGTTATTGTACAAACTATGGGTTGTTGGATTTTTAATAACAGCTAAAACCGTTTTCAAAATCACATTAGATTTCAAAACAGATAGAGGAATTGTGTTCAAAATGCAAAAGAGTAAAAACAAAAATGTTTTATCTAATGATGATCATGTTTCCAAACATGACGTTACCCTATCAAAAGTGTAGGGGTCTAGACTTTTGCTCGATTTTGGAAAAAAAAGCCGGCAAAAAACGACACAATATAATCTCAAAACCTGACGGAAGTAGTTGAAAACCCTTTTCATTGCAACAAAACAAGCGAAACAAAAGAAATTAGTTTTAACTTTATTTTAATAGTACGAAATCATAATCGTCCTAAAAACATTCCACCTCCCAACATAATTCAATCACAAGTGATAAAGGCAACTGAAGAGTTTCGGCCTTTAATTTGAAGTTTAATTCTGAAATTTTTTGAAAGGTCAACAGCCTTCTTTGACAAAATACTACGCATAAAGTTTTTATTCTCAAAGAAAATAAGCGTATAAGAAAAATAAATCCATATTATTTAGAAAAGATACTAAAACGTATCATTATTTACATGCCGCACTTCAAACGGCGTCGCGATCTTGTGAAAACGAAAAATCTTTATTTAGAATTAACTCTTATGAAGGCACAATTTTAGTTGCCTGCCAAAGTATGTCAATTGGCTAAATTTCACTTTATGAAGAAGAATTAATAAATCTTTCGTTCATTTGATCAGGCATCAGACCTTTGATAAAATTTTGAGACCTAATCTTGAAAACCTACAGTTTTGAATTATATGCAGTAAAAAAATTCCACTATTCGTTAAAATAATGGAATCAAAAAGTTGCTGAAACGAAAAAAACAGCAAAGGAAAGAGATGACTAACTTACAAATAACTGACAACAATTGCGAGTAGACAGATACGACACATTTGCTGACAAAAAGTACTAAGTGCCAGTAAGTTCGAAAATCATTTTTTCTTACAAAATAAATTACTTAAATCTCACCAAACATTTCACATGAAATGCAATTTATCAACAAAAATGAAACAAGTAAATGCATTTTGCAGTATATTTAGAGACAGTATGTTTTCTTTCTAATTCCTCTAGCTCTGTTTTTCTCTAAGTGGTTTGAATATATTACATTTTAAACATTAATTGGCGCTTTCAGGCATATATTAAATGATTTCAACAAAAAAAAGATTTCAAAAATTTGTTCGAACCAAAGTTACTTCAACCAGAGTCATATAAATTTGCTTGAAACATTTGCTAATTTAAGTGCGAATCTGACATTGTATATAAAATATTTTGACGCGGAATTCAATCCGGCACTACAGAGATCTGAGACCTTCAATTTGGGTTAACGTTTTACAAAAAAATGTCACTAAAAAGATTAAAATAATTAATAAGTTTTGAAACAAGAAAAATTTGAGAGAACTTTGGGGCATATTAAGCTTCTGATATTGCAAAACAGCAAGAAAAATCATAAAATTATATTGTTATATCTTATGGCTCTCTAGAGTTTGCCACAGTTGAAGGAGCCCGGAAGCATTTCTGTATAAAATCGCGAAGTCCTGTTTCAGACAGTTTTTGTGGTTACTATTTGCATCTGTCTTCCAATCGCACGTTGATATGCGATTTTAACGACAATTCTTTTAAGAGTATGGCATCAACGATTTTTGCATCCGGAGTCGTTTGACCCTAAATTTGTGGCGCAATTTTGAATCATCCGTAATTAATCCCACAATCAATCTTATTACATGTGTTTTTAATTTGAGGTTGCAAACCTCAAAAAGCCGATTTTCGAAACGTATAAATGAGCAAACGTAAGCATTCGCAACAAAGACAATACAAATGTACTAACACAAAGTTGTCATTAGATTTCACGTTCTCAACGTAAGTACATTTAGAAGATTAAAAGTAATTACATTCCGTGCGCTTTTTAATTAAGACGCACTTTTAAAGTAAGTGAAATTCACGCCTAGCGTATTTAAAATCCATGCCGTTTGATATTTACAGCTGTTATGTAACCAGAGTTCTTCAAAATAAGATGATTAATTTTCACATATTTTGATTTTTTTCACAAATATCCCTCAGCTTTCATTGTGAAATTTAATTGCACAAATTTTTAAAAGTACGTACAAACTACCTTTTGAATTGACCAGCTAAAATGGCAAATAAATTTCATGTGAACTCTACTTACGAAAGATAGCAAGTAGATTTCATTAATTCTTGAGCATTGTCCACAACCCCCGGTGGGTCTAAGCCCAGATAAGCTTGAATTCTTCATCTTAAAAAACAATAATTTTTCAACCATAAAAGCTTTTTTGTCTTGCATCAGTTTAAATTTTTTGTTGTTCCATCATACAAATAGATCATACAAATAGATCGTGCTGGCAACTGATAATAATTTAGACCAACATCAAGGCCAAAAACCTTCCAGTTCAAAATACCAATGATGGCGATTTTGAAGTGGAAAAATTTTGGCCTTGTGATACACTTTTTACGAAGAGTAAGTACGATTTCAAATTTCACCAAGATATGCTCTGAAAGTAAAAGTCAGAACGCAAATTGGGTTTGGTTATCAGTAATATACACTGAACCCACTAGGATCTAGTTCAACGCTGTTTATAATTATTGATCCAAAATTGAATCCCAACTTTGCGTGCTTTGAAACAGCAATAACCGCTTAGAGCAAATAACATAAATTATTTTTCCTCAGGTTGTGAGTTATCCCTCTGCTGAAAGTGAATCAGAAATGGACAAGAGGCTCAAAATACCAATGATGTCTCGATTACGTAACCAGCAACTACATGGTGGAGATTACGGACTCACAGCAGCTAAGCGACTCAAGATCCCGATGATGTCACGATTACGTAACCAACAGAATGACTTCGGTGCTATGTCGTCAGTGAGCAAACGACTCAAGATCCCCTTCTTGTCTGCTGTCCGGGACCCAACCAACCCCAACTATGAAGCTGGTCTGAGGTTACAGCGAAGACTGGCAGCCAACGTTATGCAGCCAGAAGACCTATATGAAGAATTCCACTGACAGAAGAGCAAAAGGACCAGAATTTTACTGTGAACTAAAAAAAATAGAAACAGATTTGAATTTCCACTCAATCTGCAAACAGTATCTACTCAATGAAAGCAATATTAAAAGTATAAATTAAAGTGTTTTTAATTGAAAAGTTTGAATTGAAAATGAACAGTGAAATTCTACCTGTTAACTTCCCTTTCTCAATTTTTAATACAAATCAGTTTAGAAAACTTGATCATCACATGCGAGTGGTCACTAAAGGCAACATACCATAAAAAGTATTATACAGTTGAACAAATATAAATTATTGATTTTCCGTTTCTTACTTGCGGTAACGTAATTCCTAAAAAATTATGCGAAATTGTGAACTTTTCGATTACATGATTCTGGAAAATTAATAAATCAGTCGATTGAAGTGTTCTCAATAAACGCAATTTTGTAAAAGGAGTAAAGGTTGCTAAAATTTCTGCGGCTTTCAAGACCTGTTTTTTGGTATTTTAGGCCTTTAGTGCGTGCTTCAATCAGTTATTTCTACAGCAACTGCAGATATATTTAGAGCAGTTTTGCCATGTTTGTCATCGGACAAATAAGTAACCTAAAATTAAATTACACAAAGACTGAATTTATCAATCGTCTTGAACACAATTCACAGATTTTTTTCATACAGTTTTAGCATTTCGACTAAAAATTTTTTAATTGTATCTTAAATTGAACTGCTAATTATAGATCAAGATATTTCTTCAGTATTCTTCTTTGACAAAAAAGTAAAATTTCTAGAAGAATGCAAAAATGTTATAATATTCTGCTAGATCCTTCAACTAATCAAAAGTTTTAGGAATAAACAAGAGTTTTAGTATAAGATTACTAATGTGCAATTGACAGAAAACGCTGTGCTTGAAACTGATAGCCACTTATCATCTTTTAAATCCAGACGATCCACTATATTCCGACCCCATTTTTTCTTTCTGACCACACTTTAGCGGCGGTAAGGGACTGTACGCTCAACTGGGTTTTTCTTCCAGTTTTGTTGATCAATATATTCATCGTACTGAGTTCTGAGTGGTACAATTAGAAAACTTGCGCAGCGTAGAATACCAATTTAATACGATTTTTTTAATTTTGCGTTTTCCGATGAGCTACCGACGTTTAAAATTTCTGAGATCATCAGCCTCACTTCCATTGTTTCGTTCAAAACTGGATCAATTTTGCTACAATTACGAACAAATTGTTGGATTAGCGTTAATGGTTTTACGTTTAAAGGTTAAAAAATTAGTTGCTGATTTGTTTTGAAACGTCTGCTTCCGTTAAAATATTTGCTAACTTTTGAAAACTTCAGTTTCAATTTTTCATGAAAAATGGCACTAAAAATGCTTCTTTAGCCTACTTTAACCGTCTTCAGATGTAGTATAGACATAAAAACTGCTAAAAGACATCTTTGTTTAATCAAATGAGGACTATTTGAACCTCCAGCTCTCAAACTAAGAAATTATTCTGGAACTAAGCATTTGCCGACCTTTCGCTAATTAAGATGGACATAAATTTTAAAAAATCACCGCCTAATTTTAATATGTTAGGATCTTTTTCGGCCAAATTTTCTTTAACTCAATCATTTTGAACAATTTCTTTTCTTGCCAGCCACAGCAACGGCAAAGCGCGTTGTGGTCTCATCAGAGATTTTTACATGATCGTTCAAAATTTGAGTTTTGCTGGATTTTGTCCATTTTTATAACCGCATGGCTAAGTCTCATTTTTCAAAAGACTAGTTAACTATTTAAAGAGTCAGTTGTGAAACTATCCATTATTTTCAATCCATAATGGCTCTTGTTTTTGAATTTAATTCGTTTCAAAAACAGCATTGAGTTTTTAGTCTTTGCCATCTTCACTTTCAGCTTGGTCTTATTAATATTTGCTTCTTTTTAGTGAAACAAAAATTAATCTATATCAAGATTTTTTTCTGAGGGCCCATACGACTTTCGTTTGAAAATTAAATTAGTGAGTTTTTGAATCTTGCTACTTTCTTAGCATTTTGTCTGTCAACCTGTAACTCGTTTCTTTTGTTGACACGTCATTTCTTTTGTGTAAAGAGAAAGTTAAATTATTAGCGATTTCATGCTTTAAGTGTTTTTTATGTGATTGTTACTGACAAAGATTCTCATTCAGAGTTCTCATTAAAATATAGTTTAGTTCCATTAGAGGTAGAGTAGGACTTTCTTAACTCCTTCAGTTGACAGTTGATGGTTCCATGTCCTTAAAGTTTTCTGTTTTATTAAACAATTTAATTTTGGAATTTTTGTCAAATTATAAATCATTCTCATTCATGACAGCTCCCAAACACTTTCTTGTGAAATGAACACTAATCTCTACTGATAACTGAGTTTTTAATGAGTATTCACAAAAAAGGCTTTGTTTTCAAGGAACTCAACCAATTTTCCATCATTGCTTTGTCCACTTGTTACCTAGTCTAGTTGAACCTAACTCCCATTGTATTAAACGCCTTTTGTTCAAGCACAGGTTTATTTGTTTAGTTTAGGCATTATTATTATTATTAATATTATTGATAATATTATTTTATTCTTTAAATCTTTTGTATCAAATTTTCTTAAAGATGGTTTGTTTTGTCCGTAATTAATTTTCTTTTTGTTTTGCCTCACAGTCTTTTTATTGGCAGGTGTCAACGGTCCTCTCATATGGAACTAGTTCTCTCAATTAAAAATTTGAATTCATGACAATTTATTCACTCATACACCTATTGTTTTCATACGGTGATTTTTAGGATATTTCCTTTCTCTGATTTTGTAGACAATCAAATCAGTGTTGATGAGCAGGGTCGTAACATTGTTAGAATGCACACTACCGAGCATCCGTGTTGTTTTTTGTCGTTTTTTTATCGTGTTCTTGGTTTTGTAGTAATTATTTCGATAATTTTGGAACGGTCGAGTCAGCTGACTACAATAGAACCTAATTCGAACTAATCGGTGGCATGAAATGACAAATTTTAGTTTTCCGAAATAATGAGAATCTTTTTACAACTTTATTAGACGAAACGTACAAGATCGGATGACAAAATTCTTCCCAATGGACCCATTTAATCATGGAATAGAAACATGGCGGCAGTAAACGACCCAACTTCTACTGCATTGTTCTGTTTTCCTACTAGAGCATTTACACGTCGGTTTTCTTCGACGTTTCAAAATGACCGCGGAGCAAAATTTTAAATACTACTGAGCGGAAAAAAGGACTGGCCTTTTGTAGTATTGGATACAGGACAACGTTAAAAATGTCCACAATTTATACCTCCGTGATTGCTATCAGCCTTAAATATTACAGCAAATCGCAGCTGCAAATTTTAGTTTGCCAAAATTTTTTTCAGGTTTTTGATTTTTTGCCTATTTAAGAAATATAGAGATTAATTAAAAACGGCTCGAAGATTGGGGGCTTTTCATAGGTCGGTTGGCTATATTGGGAGGCTCAAATAATTTTATCGGAGATAATTTTACATTTTACAAGATATAAGTGGGAAAATGAAACCAATTAGGCGCATTCTTCCACCACTTAAGTAAAACTGATTTAAATTCTTTAATGACAGTATTTTAACAAGCAAGAATCACGAAGTCCAAGCTAAGGGCATTTAAATGACGATTTCAATGTAAAGTAAAATATCAATCCTCCAACTGCATTGTCACCCTAAAAGTCTGGTACTGCTTTTAAGAGGATTATCTTTACTCATTTTTTCGACAAAAACCAATTCCGTCGGAGAAAATGTGAGGTATAGCCTATGTGAGCTACATAAATGTCTTCAATAAGTTAAATTATTAAACAAGAACCTTTAAAAAACAATGAAATCAGTCATTATCATAGACATCACCATTACTATTGGCAGTTTTACTCAAGGAATAGAACACATTGGCTCGTCTGGTACATCAATCATCTGCATCATTTCTATATCCTCCACTAATTGAGACATCGAAGAAAATTCATTTGGAAATTTTCCTATCAATCTTTTGATCTTATCAACGGCCTCGTGCTTTGATCCCTGTGCACATTTGAGATCCGCATAATATATTAGTAAATCCGTACAGCAACCGAGGTCTGATAAGGTCAAAGGATCTTTCTTAACTTCCGAGAAAAACTTGGCAAACATCTGTGTCGCCAACTCAACGTCAAAGAGGTCGGAGGACATGTCGGACAAATTTTGCGATCCACCAAAATCGCCATTCGCAAAACCATTCCCATTCCATGACAGAGATTTCACTTGCCTCTGATTTAAAACGGCTTTATAAAGCAACGTTCCAACTATAGAATGCAATTTGGTTGTCCACATTTTGCGCTCCATAAAATATTTTTCGTCGTTGAGGTAGCACGGGTTAATTCTGAAATTTCTATAAGGCGCATTCAAGCTCTGAATTAATTCTTTATCAAAGATACGATTATTGAGCAGGTACCGCGCTTTTTCGTAACGAACATTCTCAGCACACGGCAAACCGAAACAAAAGCGATCTTCGAAAACTTTCAGCAACTTAAATGCTTTCTTGTGATGTTTTTCATGATTGATATGCGCAATTAGAAGTTCAAATAATGTCTCTGTATCCTCGCACCGTTTGAACCCATCGTGCACTTTTCCACAAATTACTTTGGCAAGTTCTAAAACATGTTGCGGGCTCCTGGACTTTTGATTTTGGAGTAGTGACAAGATCTTGTTCCCAATTACAGTGGTACTTTTATATGTACCACAATTCTCGTGATCCAGTGGAAAACTACCACCCATTTCTGTTTCCTCAACAAAGGCACGTAAAGGAGTCACTCGCTCGCAGTACAATCCCATCAAGTCCATGTTTCGAAACATTTTCCCGTGGTCCTGGAACAAAAACCCAAAACATTTATCTTAAGTTGACATACGCCGCTTTACCAAAAAAAGCAAATATATTTGCTAGTCATTTAATTTTTTGGTACCGAACTCTAGGGGAACTATCGTATCGAATGAGTTTCGATTTTCAAGACCGAAAAGATTGATAAGAAATGAGGACAAACTTTAAAATATTAAAATCATCTTGATTTTCTGAACTTTATAATCAATCATTTCATAAAATGCGGTTCATCGAAAACCGAAAAACTGAAGCAGATAAGCTAGGCAATTTTCGACACCCAACGAAGCTTTTGCAGAAAGAAATTTTCGCATGAACCTTCAAAAGTTTATGTTGTGAATATGTTCAAATTCAAAAGCCGGATATAATCAGCAGAACAGTTAAAAAATAAAAGTAAAAAAAATTTAGTAATATTGTTTAATCAAAATGTAAAAGACTGAATCGGTTCAGCTAGAAAATTCTTTACACTCCCAAAGCAGTTGGTGCAAAAATCTAAGCATGAATTTTCAATCCACTTTTTTGGATCTTGGTTTAAAACTTTCCGTTGTTTTTTTTCTCATTTTCCGTATTTTGGACCAAATTTTTGCCAATTTTGCTAAATTTGTTTGAATTGATACTTGAAACGGCTGCTGTCCTATCAAAAACAAGGAAAATTTTACACCGCCCACATCCAAACAGCGGTTACAAATCTGTCCAGATATGTTTTCTACAGTTAACTTTTGTGAACTATATTATCAGCTACACTGCGAATACCGTTGCATTACTATCCTCATTTAAATCCAATAAATAATTGTTCAGCTTTGCTGTTCAAAAATTTGCTTGGCTCGGAATAAAGAAGAACAAGTTGAAATAATCAATATTCCCTTTAGTTTTTGTTTAAAAACTTAAACCGTACGCATTTAGAAATCTTTGTAACGAAAAATTATTGCCCAATATTTGGGCTTTAATCATGAAAAGATTCAACCTATTACAGATTGAGGGTGGAAAAACAAAATCAATCCACTACAGATAGTAGTTGCAGATAACAAAAGAAAAATTGATTTTCCAATTTACACCAATGCTGAAACCGTATCCAGCTAAGGTATAGCCAGTCGAACTTAGGAAATTCAAAGTTAATTGCCTCCTCAAAAAATCCAAGGTAACGGTAATTTGTAAAATCACTAATCACAAAGTTAAATTACAGAAACAACACACAGTAAAGAGCAATTTAGCGCTCGAAAAATTACGCTTCGATGCACATTTTATGTCAGTTTAATATGACCCAAGAATGAATATTTAAAAGCTTTAGTTTATCTGCTCTATTCATACTGCCAGCATTAAATTTGTATATGATATTCTAACTCTACAACTTATAACTTGCCCTTGAATCATTTAGCTTATCTAGTCAGCTCGGCTCCAACAACGATCGAGCTGTTTTCCATCGGGAAAACATTAGCCCCATTTGTGAGCTTCACTGCTGGTTTTTGTAATCCAGTCATTCGCTCGAACTTTGCTTTTCGAACCTCGCCGTCAGACTAAGGCCCTTCCATCGTCTCCGCATCTCTGCCCAAACTATAACTGCCTGTTTTCTACCAACCGCTTCTCCTATCCCTGTTTTCTACCAACCAAATGAGATCGCACTGGAAGTTTTCAGTTCGCCATTTTAACGATTATTCAGAAGTGGCGATTATTCTCACCGATTATTTTTACTCTGTAAGAAATCTAACCTATATATTTGCAAAAGCAATTGAGTTCGTCGAAAAAGCGTTTAATGATTGACAAATTCTTCTGCGAATGGTATATAGTGCAAACGAATATTCTTGTTGCCAAGCAATGATTGGGAGCCAATGCTTCTAAGTCGTCAAGGTCTGAACAGACAGTTTTCTGGTGTTCATTGTTTGCAAATACGCAACACGTAGTTGGCAGAAAATCATCTTGGTCAGTCACTGATCTGTTCCCCAAAACTCCATATATTGCTTTCTTGCAATTTCTCACCAACCGTTCTCATACTCCTCCAACAAAAGGTGTGGCAGGTGCGTTAACACTCCACTTAACCGCCCTTCTAAATCTGATATTTTTTATCACTGCTGTGTTTCACGCCGCTACACGTTTTGCAATCGCTCGTTCAGCTCCAACAAAGTTAGTTCCACTTTCGCTGATCATTGGTTTGCCTTTGGGCAACATATTGCATAAATGCATTGACAACTATTTTGTCTGACGGGGTTATTGGGTCTATATGTACGACTCCCAGACCACAAATGTTAGACAGGTAAACAGAAACCATCACATTTCGTTCATTCGCAAAATGTTTTAGTGAAAAAGCCACTATAGTCCACTCCAACAGTTGTAAAGGCCGTTGAAGTAACCGATTTTCGGGCAAATTTGCCGCAACTGGTTGTCATCTTTTTAGTCCGCCTTTGCTGCAGGTAACACCCTTCTTCATTGATATAAAGGAGTTTCGCTTGCCCAGGATCCATACGTTTAGATGAAAAATGTTCACGACATGCTCAGTTCCTTCATGTTGCTTGTTCGCTTTCATTTCGCAAGAGTAAATTAACTTCAAGATGTTTCCAATATTATAGAGACGGCCACTAGACATTTGCCTATTCTTTCTTTAGCGTCAATAAGTCCCTCATCATTGAGAAAGGGTGCGTACTGTTGGACTTTGCAGCTTTCTGGAATCTCCTTTATGACTGAGTGATTTCATTTTTCCAGCAATCTTTTTCAAGTAGTAAATTGAGCATTGCCTTTGGACTTGTTTCTTCTATGCTTACTATAAGTGTTACCCGTTTGAGTTCCCTCGAGTCTCGCCGTACGTATGTCATTGTATCCACTAGCCTGTTGAAGTTCACTTGATCTGACCATTCACTTTCTGATCGTCTTAACAAGACCGGCCCAGTGAGCCACTCGTTTCTCCTGATGACTTTGAGTGATTTCCTTTTTCCAGCAATCTTTTTCAAGTAGTAAATTGAGGATTGCCTTTGGACTTGTTTCTTTTTTGCTTACTATAAGTGTTACCCGTTTGAGTTCCCTCGAGTCTCGCCGTACGTATGTCATTGTATCCACTAGCCTGTTTAAGTTCACTTGATTTTCGGGCAAATTTGCCGCAACTGGTTGTCATCTTTTTAGTCCGCCTTTGCTGCAGGTAACACCCTTCTTCATTGATATAAAGGAGTTTCGCTTGCCCAGGATCCATACGTTTAGATGAAAAATGTTCACGACATGCTCAGTTCCTTCATGTTGCTTGTTCGCTTTCATTTCGCAAGAGTAAATTAACTTCAAGATGTTTCCAATATTATAGAGACGGCCACTAGACATTTGCCTATTCTTTCTTTAGCGTCAATAAGTCCCTCATCATTGAGAAAGGGTGCGTACTGTTGGACTTTGCAGCTTTCTGGAATCTCCTTTATGACTGAGTGATTTCATTTTTCCAGCAATCTTTTTCAAGTAGTAAATTGAGCATTGCCTTTGGACTTGTTTCTTCTATGCTTACTATAAGTGTTACCCGTTTGAGTTCCCTCGAGTCTCGCCGTACGTATGTCATTGTATCCACTAGCCTGTTGAAGTTCACTTGATCTGACCATTCACTTTCTGATCGTCTTAACAAGACCGGCCCAGTGAGCCACTCGTTTCTCCTGATGACTTTGAGTGATTTCCTTTTTCCAGCAATCTTTTTCAAGTAGAAAATTGAGGATTGCCTTTGGACTTGTTTCTTTTTTGCTTACTATAAGTGTTACCCGTTTGAGTTCCCTCGAGTCTCGCCGTACGTATGTCATTGTATCCACTAGCCTGTTGAAGTTCACTTGATTTTCGGGCAAATTTGCCGCAACTGGTTGTCATCTTTTTAGTCCGCCTTTGCTGCAGGTAACACCCTTCTTCATTGATATAAAGGAGTTTCGCTTGCCCAGGATCCATACGTTTAGATGAAAAATGTTCACGACATGCTCAGTTCCTTCATGTTGCTTGTTCGCTTTCATTTCGCAAGAGTAAATTAACTTCAAGATGTTTCCAATATTATAGAGACGGCCACTAGACATTTGCCTATTCTTTCTTTAGCGTCAATAAGTCCCTCATCATTGAGAAAGGGTGCGTACTGTTGGACTTTGCAGCTTTCTGGAATCTCCTTTATGACTGAGTGATTTCATTTTTCCAGCAATCTTTTTCAAGTAGTAAATTGAGCATTGCCTTTGGACTTGTTTCTTCTATGCTTACTATAAGTGTTACCCGTTTGAGTTCCCTCGAGTCTCGCCGTACGTATGTCATTGTATCCACTAGCCTGTTGAAGTTCACTTGATCTGACCATTCACTTTCTGATCGTCTTAACAAGACCGGCCCAGTGAGCCACTCCTTTCTCCTGATGACTTTGAGTGATTTCCTTTTTCCAGCAATCTTTTTCAAGTAGTAAATTGAGGATTGCCTTTGGACTTGTTTCTTTTTTGCTTACTATAAGTGTTACCCGTTTGAGTTCCCTCGAGTCTCGCCGTACGTATGTCATTGTATCCACTAGCCTGTTGAAGTTCACTTGATCTGACCATTCACTTTCTGATCGTCTTAACACGACCGGCCCAGTGAGCTACTCGTTTCTCCTGAGATCCTAAATATTGATTCCTCAGGCGTCAATAACCGCTGGGTGGCTAAAACAGCAGCTGACATGTTGCCACTTTCAAACAATTTGTACCCAGTATCCCAGCCAATTGACTGTCCGTATACTTTTCGTTTAAGTACGGGAGCTTTGTGTTCGCTGCAGTTGGGCCAAAACCTCAATTATATATCCTTATCTCAAGTTCCTTGGCTCTGTTTTTTTCATTCTCATAGCCATGACCTGTCCTTGCAAGCATGTCTCATCGATGTCCCGAGTCTACACATAATGTCTTCAAAAACATCAGCGGATACAACGTTCAGGTTGGTCCATCACTTTGTTCAAAATTATTCTATTCATGATGCTTTCAACTACGATTGGAAATTGTCCTTTTAATTCCGAAATACTGCTAACTTAATAGAATCCAGATACTTTTCAGATCTCCTCTCATTTGAACACTTAATGAGGCAAATAATCCTCTTTGTTGGCACCTCTGTACATCTGAAGACTAATGTCCAGTCTATTGAAGACCAAACGCCAAAAATTCCTACATATAGGGCACTGATCGACTTCAAGTCTTCTGGGATTGCTTCTGTGATGCATCCTTGGTGCGTATTAATTTCATTCAAATCCAAGTTTGATGAGAATAGGTTGAAACTGATTGAACACTTCGAATGCTTCTTTATGGGTTTCTACCAATTTGATGAAATCTTCCATAGGGAATTTGTTTTGTATAGCCTTGGCAGCAACTGGATACTTTAATATCGAGTTCCACTCGCTTGAGAGCATAATTTGCACAATTTGAAGTAATCTGATCTCCAGACTTCATGCTGATAATCTTACATTTGAACGAGTTGCTTAGTTCTTTATTCTCATAAACCTCAGAAAACTTCCATTCTGTTTGGAAACCTTCATTTCCAATAAAATAAATTTAATAGGGCTACTGGTCCGATTGGCTAAAAGGGCTATTGGTCCTTTGCGATACCTGAAAAACGTTCCAATCAGGAACTGAAAGAGAACATTTCCGGATTCGTACTTCTCCAGAACTTCGACAAATCCCTCTTCGATATCCCTACCTGGTGATTGCTCAGAAAAACTGCAGCTCCTTCTTACGACCGACAACATTTACTTAGAAAGCATAGCTTTCAATGTCTTACCATGTTTGGCCATTGTCGGAGAGTTCTAAATTTTATGTGAAGATGAGGGACAAAAATTTTGTCTTCTTTTTCTGTAATGGGTCAACTGACTACACATTTCATTTCCGTTAGAACAGCGAAATGTTCACGGTTTTTCCTATCTTGTAGTCCAATAGGCATTGTAGTTCATGAGCATCTTGATCAAGGATCATGCGAAATTCCGTTAAATTGAGGCCTTCATTGCGTAGGCCACTCAAGCGGTTTAAACTTTGCTTCAATTTGTTGAACTCGTAGTTTGTGTTTCTCAAGGAGACTGACAGAAAGTCAACCTTTTAGATCGAATGCATCTTATTTTGAGATGAACTTTTTCGGTCATCAGATGCTTCGTTCGGAGTATGCCCGTAACATCCATCTCTGTTGATCACGCAACTTAAACACTTTGACCGCCGAATTATAGTTGACCTAATGATACGGAAAGCCTAAGCATTTAACATGTTACCACCGCTGCATTGAGACAGGAACAATCTGAAGAAAACCAACTTTACTTCATTACGTTGGTTGATTGTTGCTGCACTTCTGTTGACTGCTTGATTGCCCTCATTTCTTGATATAGCAATCAGTTGTGCTTCTTGCTACATCCATTCAAACAGAGCGCGTTGACTTTACAATCTTTGGTTGCAAACCTTTCCCCATATTTCCGAAAACTATGTTCACGATTGAAGAACAATATTTTATGAGCACCATCAACTCATAAAACACCGCATTTCCTTTGATCTTTTTAAATTTTAACTCGTACTGATGTTCGATGTTTCCAAGAACCATTTGATTCTATTCGTGTTTCGTCAGCCTTCTCGATGCTGAATAATCTTCATGCATAAAGGCAACTCTTGATACCAATTTCTCAAGAAATCAAATCCAGTCAGTCCTCATCTTAAATCATCAATATAGAATCGCAACTTCACTTTGAGAACTCGTGGCAATTTAACTAATGCCACATACTGTCATCAAATTGTCTGTACTCATTGAGCATGCTCACAAAGTTACGAACTGTGACTGAAGAACTGATCGGCCCTGAATAGTCGTGAGACTTCACTTCCCTTGATTTGCAAAGACTCAAGATGTTCGTCGATGATGACATGAATCTCCTCCAAAATTCCTCTCCAGAATGCTCAAGGCAGCAGCATGAAATTGTCCGGAACACCCCATTCCAAATATAGGTGGCTTTGCATGCATATCAGAAGAGCTTTCAGCGCCTTAATTTTTTCCGAGTCTGTTCATATACAGTAGCAATAAGCATACCAGTAATAAACAAACATACTAGAGCATTCTAGCTATTCGAGCAGCTGTCCGTCAAAGATGTTCAGCTTCAGCTTCGGTAGGGTAATGTTACCTAAATATCAACTATGTATCGTATACTTTCTCCAGTGGAGATTTCCGGTCTTGATGAACGGTGTTGTGCGCCTCGAAGAGACAGCTTCTTCAGTTCAAACGTTGCTACAAAAAGAGCTCGTAATCTAGCTGGCGTTAGAAGGTTGTGGACTCTACCAGCCCAGTCCAAGGCATCTCTCTGTGGTTAAGTCGGAGGACAATATGTCCCGCGCACTGGTTAACTTAGAACAAACATCATTCTCTAATGCCGTTGGTTTCAATTTGCGCTCAACTTCACGTTCTTCCAGATTTTGATGCTTGGTGTTTTGTTCTTTCATTTCTAAGTCTAGCTTTCTTGCTTCAAATCCTGCCTATTCTTTGTTGCGAATTTGATATGGAGCTTCTTAATCAGTTCATAAAACATTTGCTTCGCTAAGCTAATTCAGAATAGTTATCGGAACCCCGACCATCTGCAACTGCGATTTATGACGTTTGAGCAACTGAATTGTCCGTTGTGTATTCATCACTACCGACTATTTTTTCATTGCTTGAAGTTGGTAGCTTTACTCTCATCACTGGCTAAATTCACTCATTAATCTCTCGCTTGCTTTAGTTGTTCAACAAAGTTTCCTGGTCAAGGTGCAACTTATTTCGACGGTACAGCTAGTGAAAGTTCTTCATCAAGGTGAACAATCTGTTGCTGGAGAATTTTGAGTCTGTTGGGTCGACCTGGATCATCAATTATTTAGTGTCACTTTTAGAGTTCACATCTTTCACTAAATGTGAATAATTCTTGTCCTATTTGTTCGCGGTCGACTAAAACTGTTTTCTTCTGATTACGATTGAATTTCTTACGTTGCTGTTCGTTTCTGGTTTGCTTAATCGCTTCAAACAGGGTGCGCAACTGGATCCCCGATTCGTTCAATTTTCTTTAGTTGACGCCTTTGGCACTTTTTAGTCACATGCAGTAAAAGTTTGCCTCCACTGCCTGGGTCGGAGGACCAAACGTAACGGCTGTAATCCGGATATTACGTTTTCTGCAGTTAACTTTTGTGATTTGTATTATCCCCTACAATGTAGAACAACCGTTGCATTACTCGATACTTAACCAGTTCCAATAACTTATCGTTCACCTTTGCTGTTCAACAATTAGCTTGGCTCAGAATATAGATCAGTTCCAAATTGAAACAAACTTTCTTTCGAGTTTTTGTTAAAAACTGACCATACAACGAAATTAGACCTACAACTTTAGCCCATATCTTGGGTGTAATCATGTTAATATTCAATCTGCAACAGTTAGAGGGTGAAAAACCTCGAAGATTAAGAGAAACATTAAGAGAAACTGACTCTGTACTTCGTATAAAGTTTATCTTACCGAAAGACTGTGTTCCTCGTACAGAAAGTCTGAGAATTTCAAAGCTAACTTTCTTTTCAACAAGTCAACGTTAGTTAAACTGTACAACCAATGAGTTGATTTACAAAAACAAGAAACAGTAACGAGTAATTTAGCGCTCTAGGACGGCGCTTCAATACGCACTAATTTTTGGTACTTTTTGAAGCCCTATTTTTTATGCTAATCGCGTGGTTTTGCATGTACAAATCACACTATTGGCATTAAGTAACACATGCAAGTGTTACTTATTTCGGTTGACATTTTAAAAGGAAGGGAGGAGTATGCGTGACTAAAGTAATATGAGCAAGAAACGGGGCACATCTAGTTTCGGAACAATATCTAGATAGTTAATCTGATCCAGAACAATAACTAAAAATGTTTAAACCTCACTAGACAGGTCAATTTTATCCATGATTTCATCTTCATCATCACCCGAAAGATATTCACCAATCTGCGACTCATCATCGCTCTCATTTGCATCATGTTGCATCTCGTCACCTGAGTCGACCTGAGTATTACTACTCAATACAACTCCACCAGAGCACGACTGCATGATCTTCCGCGTCTCAATGTAGTAATTCTCATCGAAGTAAACTCTAAACAAAATTGTCTAAACAACTCGTGTGGAATCCACCTTCGAAACACAAAAACTAAATTGGGCTCTTTTAGTCATAATAGATTTAAAAATTTAATATGAAGTTTCTAATCCAAGAAATTAAATGGTCCGACATTCGAAAACTAGTTGCGCTATCATCGCACGTGCTATCATCATACGGTAAGTTTCAAAAGATTTTCCTAATAGAATTGCACAGAATTAACCTACCCTATCGCTATCAAACAAAATAGTATATTTTATCGCTCTTTGATGTTGATTTCACAGCTCTATCACATGTGTTTCAGTATATGAAGCTACTACTTTTCGACAAATTTAGTACGAGTATTGAAAAATAAGTCCGATCTTAAAAGCTTGCCGCATGTTTGAATGATTCCCCAAGAAACTAAAAGCCCCGGAAATAAACCCCCAAATTGACTAAGCAGATGCAGCGTTGATTAAGTTCAATGAAACATAGCCGGCAGATTGCCGGAATAGCTGCGAAAGCAAAGACCTGCGTGCCATATAATAGAGATAGAAACAGAGACAGATCTAAATTGGCAAAAAATCGATGCCGCTCAAAAAGCTAGGTAAAAAACATTCAGCGATAAATTAATAAAGCTTGTTAAAATTCATCCCGCAGCAGCCTCTTATTAGGGACCTTTACGGCACATATGAGTTCCTTTGACCTCAAACAAATTCAAATTAAACTTAAGTTTAAAAGTGCAAAAGTCATTTCATTGAGTGAGGTAAGCCACTTGTGATCAAAATCTAACCACGGAAAATACTTTTGCTAAAGAGAGTGAGAACTGACGTCATGCGCACAAACGCCGTTAGTCAGAGGAAGAAGTCATTCAGAAAATTTGACTTTCTCAGCTTTGCTGTGAAAAAATGTAAAACGAAAAAGAGCGTCAGAGGACAACACAAAAGCATAGCCGGTAGAATACCAGAAACGACTCGAATCATCGTGCATTATAATCTCTAACCTAACCTTACTGAAATCAGAACATCAAAATAGATAAGAGAAAAAAACAAAAGTAGCCCAACAAACCACATTAAAGGATTTTAAAAATGCTGACAATTGTTTAGGTGCGGGAGGGGGGGGCTAGGTGGGGTTGGGTGGGTAGATAGGTTGGGGAGGTGGGTAGATAGGTTGGGGAGGTGGGTAGTGCTGGGGTAGTTGTGGGGGAGGTGGTAGTTAGGTGAAGGGAGGGGCTAGTTTGGGGGGTAGGTGGCTGGGTGGGTAGATAGGTTGGGGAGGTGGGTAGTGCTGGGGTAGTTGGGGGATAGGTAGGGGTAGCTAGGTGAAGGGAGGGGGTAGGGGTAGGTGGGATTAAGTTGGGGGCGGGGTGCGGGGGCCGTGGGGGGAGGGTAGGTAGGTGTTGGGGGGGGGGGGGTAGATATGTGGTGGTGGAGGGGGGGGGGGTTGTGCGGTGTAGTTTAGATAATTAGGGGTGACTTATATAGGAACAAAAAAAATCTCATGACCTCTTCACCTTGAACATTACCAGCAGTTCCTAATTACTAAACGTTACAAACGAAGCTACTGTTAAAGTCCAATGTTCGAAAACAGAAGTCAGCAATCGAAAGCGGAGGTAAATTCTCGAACAGAAAGAAGTCAAAACTGAAGTCAAGAACAAACTTGCTTTCTGCTTGAAAAATAGCCGGTAGAATACCAGAAACGACTCGAATCGTCGTGCATTATAATCTCTAACCTAACCTTACCGAAATTAGAACATCAAAATAGACAAGAGAAAAAAAAACAAAAGTAGCCCAACAAACCACATTAAAGTGTTTTAAAAATGCCGACAATTTTTTAGGTGAGGGCGCTAGGTGGGGTGGGTGGGTAGATAGGTTGGGGAGGTGGGTTCGCCCAACACTAAAAGTAGCCCAACAACAAAAGTAGGTTTTTTTTGGGGGGGGGGGTTGTGCGGTGTAGTTTAGATAATTAGGGGTGACTTATATAGGAACAAAAAAATCTCAAACTGACCTCTTCACTTTGAACATTACCTAATTAATAGACATTACAAACGAAGCTACTGTTAAAGTCCAAAGTTCGAAAACAGAAGTCAACAATCAAAAACGGAGGTAAATGCTCGAACAGAAAGAAGTCAAAATTCAAGTCATGAACAAACTTGCTAAAAAACCTGTAGAATCTCAATACTGCTCTTCGAGTCCTAAAAACCTTTAGAATC